>NW_015505926.1:15046-62092 GCF_001515645.1 Sinocyclocheilus grahami
GTAGATATGTGGGGGCGTGTTAGAACGAGTCGTTTTAGGGGGGCGTGGCAGAGTCTTAACTTTGATAAAGAATATCTCTTTGGTTTTGAGACTTTAGTCTTTGCAACTTCAGGGATCTTATCTATGCACAATCAGCACGTAACACTCCAAAGAGAAAGGAAAACTTGAAATCGCATCATATGACTCCTTTAGATAATTTAGTAAGTATATTTTATTTATATAATAATATTATTTAATAATAATAAATAATTAATAATATTATTAATTATTTTGGTATTTGGTAGAAATTGATTGGGACATAAATGACACCAGTATTGAGAGGTGACACTGAGTTGTTCAATCTCTGGTGTTCTACACGGCACGTTAAAGGGGTCATATGATGCTGCTAAAAAGAACATTATTTTGTGTATTTGGTGTAATGAAATGTGTTTATGCGGTTTAAGGTTCAAAAAACACATTATTTTCCACATACTGTACATTATTGTTTCTCCTCTATGCCCCGCCTTTCTGAAACGCGTCGATTTTTACAAAGCTCATCAGTCTGAAAAGCGAGGTGTGCTCTGATTGGCCAGCTATCCAGTGCGTTGTGATTGGCCGAATACCTCAAGCGTGTGACGGAAATGTTACGCCCCTTATCATACTGTGATGCCGTGTCCCGGAGCGACGAGACAAAAACATTAAAACCCATTATAAACGAGGGATTCGTTGCATCCAGTGGGGACATAATTACTGATTATAATGACTTAAACTGTCTTTTTACGCATTGCGTTGCATTGCGCCGCGTAAACAAATTATCTATTCACGAACAGCTTGTAACACTCCAAAGAGAAAGGAAAACTTGAAATCGCATCATATGACCCCTTTAAACAATGAATGAATGAATAAATGCTCTTTGCCCTACACCACCCCCTACCCCTCCATGCTCTCTCTCTACAGCCATCTCATCCTTTTGGTTTCTGCTTTTTTCTTTTTCTTGCGAATTCTCCTTCCCCACCCTGGTTTCAGTATTGCATGTTACTACTGCTTGTCTTTGTCCATGTCCACATGTGGGCTAAGATGAAATAATTCAGTCTCCCCCCTGCACTCCCAATATTCCTCCTTTCCCCCTCAAGACCACCGCAGGAGGAAGATTGTTCCTTTAACACTGCAAATGTTCCTCGTACCCTCCCCCCACCCCTCCTCCAGGACCCTCTCTTCCTCTCAGAGTGGTGCATTGCTAAATACCCCCATCCCTTACTTTCCTTACCTTCCGCTTCCTGCGTATCCCTTCCCTCTTGTCTCTTATGCCCTCATGTCATCTGCTCTTTCTCAATCCATTTGTCCTCTTCATTTTGGCCCAGCGCCAGGACGTGCACCTGCATTTAGAGACAAACGGAAGGTGCGGATGGTCCGTAGAGCTCCTGTTGTGTCAGCTCAACTTGAGTTGGTGAACGTGCTTGTGTATATTTGTTGGTTAAGCGTGTTGGGGTGTTAATATGTATAGGGCTTCCTACCAAAAGCTATTTCAGAGCAAATTCGACCCACATTTAGTATTGGAAATCATTGCTTGTTTTGAGTAGCACTACAGACTTTTAAATGAGCATGTGTGTGACGAGAGAGAGAGGGCAAGTAGAGGTTAGCAGCACCTTATTTTCTCGCTAAATTCCTCCTGCCTCTGGTATACAATATTAATTTGCTATGAAGTGTGACTGTGTGAAGTAAGCTGCTCAACCTGTTGTACATCTGCTCTCCCTTGTGTATGTCTAAAATGGAGGAACACTTGTACATTGCAGAGCTGCAAAGAATTGTGGGTAATTACCAGGGGCGTAGGAATGATATGAAAAGTCGGGGGCACATTATAAAACCTTATCAGCTTGGATCATGAATATTAATAGGGTGATATAAGGTGAAGCCAGTAACAACAGATTTGCTGAAAAGCAGATAAGTGAGCACCAGCCATTTAAGCCAATTGCATGTGCATTAGTTTAACAGTAAACAGTTGGCTTCTGTTTGGTCTTAAAGTCCCCATGAAATCCAAATTAAATTTTGGGTGGTAGTATCAATATGTTAGTCTTAAGGTTATCTATAAGGCAGTGTGCTCCAAAACAGTGACAAAATTCGTATTTAGAAGACATAAGCATTCAAAGCTTTTAGCCAAAACGGCCAAAACGACTCAATGATTTTTTTGACGTCACATTGTATTTCATCTTTTCATCAAATCTTCTGACCAATCAAACGTTCTCTAGAAGTCTAAGCGGTTGGGTTTCTTTTGTCACGTGAACCTCGGCAGCGCGCAGAGTCTTACTTTGGCTCCGGTCCAGAGATGCGATCGCACGGAGCGGATCTTATGCGCGAGTCGGCATATATTAAACACTTTTAAAACTACACAGCCTCAGCATGATTATGATCACTATTTTGTTTTACTAAGAGTTTCATACTGAATCTAGGGGGTAATCTATTAGACTGTGGCTGTCAAAACTCAACGGCTCTGGCTTTTGGCTAATTTAAAAAGGGAGCGGGGCTGCTCGATATGTCCCACCCTGTCTTCCTGTTTCAGTTTAAATTACGTCACCACATAGAATAACACTGCGTGTTTCAAGGCACTTCAGGGGACCTTTAAATTCGGCATGAAATCAAAATTAAATTCTTAATTGTTATTGAATGTTAATGAACTTGATTGACAGGCGCTCTGACCAATCAGATTGCGGATATTATGTGCCGCCTTTGCTATTTGCCATCTTGTCCGACAGCTACCACAGTAACGGCAATAAGCTAAAGGAATTCCTTTAAAGTACTTGTCTTGCATACCAGAAAATCTGTCATGTCCGGCGCTGTATGCATGGCTTGCAAGTTTCACGTTATATTGTTGGCTCGGAAAATATGTAAATATGAGACCGGAAATGTAAAGCACCGAGACTTCCGCACTTAGAAAAAGGTGGTGCAGTCCTACGCAAAAAAGTTGTTTACTATTAACCAGTCGAGCACCACGAGTAGAGTTGGAAGAATAAGTTACCAATAAAAAAAAAAATCAATAACAAAATTAATTTGCACTACAGAGGTGGCACAGAACAACACAGACATGGATGTTTTAAATTCATAGCAATATTATGAGATTAATGTTTTCAATATAAAATGTTGAATATAGAAATATTGATTGATTTAAGTGATTTAAATAACTGACATTTTAGTAAACAACTGACTTTAAAGGGGGCATAACACACACAGTTTCACCCAATCTCATGTTAATCTTGAGTACCTATAGAGTAGTACTGCATCCTTCATATCTCCAAAAAGTATTTAGTTTTATCATATTTATAAAAGAAAGATACAGCTTTACGATTCTCTCTGGAAAAAGCCAAGCTCCTGGAGGGGCGCCGTGGGCAGAGCTAGAGTGACAAGCACTTGGGCGCCGAATGCCAACAAAACAGACATTTGATGCTGTTTCACTTACCATCTGCAGTTCTGAATCATGACCGGGATCTTTTATAGCTGGGACCGATCCATCTTTCATTTTGGGCAGGTCATTCCACCAGGAGGGAACAGTTAATGAAAAAGTCAATGAAAGTGATTAAAAGTGATATCTTTCAGTATCAAACGATGTGCAAATCCAGCATTGAACTGGGCCTTGTTTATAAAACGTTCGTCAATAAACACACTTGTGAAATTCCGTTGCTGCCCCGGAAAAACAAACTGTATCCACTGTTTACATAACGTTGGGTTCTTTAGGAAGCTGAACAAAGTTATCTTTCCCTTACAACCAAAAACACACTTGTTTGGATTGGAGACATTCTTCCCTAACAAGTCCCGTGCAGCGCTGCCACCGAATGAAGCGCGTTGATGGGCGCTATCTCGCTCTTGCTCTGGTCAATGCATGCGCGGGCGTGCTCTTCCGGGAGAACTGCCCATATAAGGAGTTCCAACCTCGTTTACGTCATTAAGAGCCATGATCGAAAAAAACTCTCAGAAACTTGTACGAACCCGGAAGTAAGATTTTTGGCACAGAAATACTCCGTCATACGTCCAAATTGTTTTCTAAAACTTTGTCCATGCTTCGCATGAGAATCCAACTCTTTAACAGTGTAAACAACTCATGAATGCATGAAACAGCATTGTACCCCCCCCCCCCCAGCAGTTATAATTATCTATGTAATTATATAATAATCTAATTCATTCAGTTGATTAATTCGAACGGCTGATTCATTCAGGAACAAAGCACGTGACTGTTTTATGAATGATTAATTGAACCACTCACTAGATTCATTTAAAAACGCACGTTCATTCAAAACGAAACACCACTGTGTTTGCTTGGAGATGTGTAGAAGCTTAGCTGGACTTTGTTTGAAACTATTTTCATTGACGAAATAGAGCAAAATCAGGCAATACTGTTATAGTCAGACAACGTCAAAACACTTAATATTAATGTCTTGTTTATAGAACTGTTAAATATCTAAATCAATATCACATTTGCAAACCTTGAAAGCTGTCACTTTCCTTAGTTCATTGATTATAATCAACAAAGCTCTATACACTGTAATGCTATTATTTAGCCTACATCATGTGTGTCTACCCTTTTATAATGATAGGATTCATGAGCTTGCATAACTCAGCACTGAACAAAACTGAACAAAAATATGCTGATCAGGCATTCTTCATAGTCGCACGTAGTAGTTTTCAGTTGCAAACGCGAGCGGCGCGGAGCGGAGAGTGGACACGCGCAGTCAGTCAATGATGACCAGGAAAACGTAGAATGATAGAAGTGATAATGCACCAATTACAACAAAGAATCACACAACAACATGGGACACAGTTAAAGGGGCTAACATGACAGTAAATTGCGGACTTGCAAAACAACAAAACAAGTGGGTATACTCAAATATTGATCCTTAGAAGTCGTAATACGCAAACAGCCCTGGGCAAAAAGTAAGCATATGGCATATACCTGCGTATCGCCCGGACTACTTCACTGGTCTACAACTACCCCAACCCTAAACAATAATGCAAAAATAGTAATTGTTGTATACAGTGTGACAAAAAATACCCTATATTGATGTGCGCATGCCCAGTAGCCGTAGCTGTATCCCTTCTAGCCTTAACCACAAATCAGACAGGAGAGTAGATTAACTCTGGTGGAAATGGTGTGTTGGTGCTGCCCTTTTTCAATAATCTGTTACACTTGGACCTACATCGTAATACCAAAGAAAAGATCTGTTGGTACTTCCGTTTCATTGTGACTTTAAAGTTGCCATTTTATGTTGCCATTGTTTTGCAAACAAACTGCTAAACTTAACATCGCATGCTAACTTAGCTTAAACCTATGAAATTCACGTAACATACATGTAATCACAAAAGTCATTACACTTTTTGATCAGGCATTGTTCGTGACACTGTCAACTTTTTTTTATTTTCACTCAGCAACCAAGAAAAACAATAGTGATTGCTAACCAAAAAATGGAAGGCATGTGACATTTTCTTACAGATGAGTGCAAAATCTCATTCTTAACTATACACATACATAGAGCATATCACATCACATATGGTAAACACATAAGCTCAAACGTCCAAACGAATGATGCTTAAGAATCAATAAGGTTTGTTCTAGTGTTCAAGGCACATGTGACATGCACACGCTTCCGTGGTTGCCAGATATGATGTGCTGTATGTAAGTTTATATTTGAAAAAAGCCTAAATTCATGTTCATCATATACAGTATATTGATCGTATCCCTTCACAAGACTTGGATTAAACCAATTGATTCACATGGATCAGTTTTAAGATGCCTTTATGACCGTATTGGGCCTTCAAAGTTTTGGTTACCTGGACAGAAATCTTTCAGGTTACAATAAAAATATCTTAGTGTTTCAAAGGTTTACCAAAGTCTTATGAATTTGAAATGACATGAGGGTGAGTGAATGATTTCGAATTTTCATTTCTGGGTGAACTATCCCTTTAAGTCCTGCATCAAACTTCCTCATTTCCAGTGTCATGTTTATAACAGCCGTTAACACCATTGCATTTTTAGCGTCGCCTGCCAGTCTATGCGTGCCGCAAAGAGCAGACTGAGATCCACATGTAGCTTTGGACGACTGATAACAGAACAGACAAACAGTGGGTTGATTCTGGCACAAGACACTGTCTGTTGTTCTGTTTTTGTGTATGTGAGCGCACACACTTTATGACTACTATTAGCAAGGCCACAGAGGTACACTGTACACTGAGGAATGGTTCTTCACGGCATGTAATATTGTCATTCCTTCAATCTCATGATAGACCCTCCTCTCCCCCCCAAGTTCTTTCCTCCATCCCCCTCTCTCTCCATCTCCTCCGCTGTCCTCCATGCTACGCTAAATGCTCTATTTGTTTCTGCCCTCAGCACAGTCATAACTATTCAGAGCAGAAAAATGGCTGCACACGCTAAAGAAACATACCCTGACACTTTTCAGTTAGCTGTCTCTCTCCTCCACACCTCCATATCTCGCTCATCCCCTGTCTCTCGCTCTCATTGTACCAATATGGCACTCACGAAAGATGGAAAGAGGGGAACAAACTGTGACAGAGAGAAAGTCACTACCTTGGGCACTCGCTGTCTTTACTTCTCTTATTCCACCTCTCGCTCTCTCTATCTCTGTCCCTTCCCCCTTCACTGTCTTTTTCTTAGGGAATTGGGTGAAAGGCCGATGGAAAGGCCGGGCAGTGCTTTCACAGGCCTGTCTACTCACATCCTATTACCAGCTGAACTGCTGCCCAGACTCAGCATCTCAGCTGACCGCTGAGATCTGAGATGACAGCTTTACTGTACCTCTAGCCTAACCTCCTCTCATTTACAATGTGGCTCAGGCCGGCCACTCAGACACCAGGGTGATTTTTCTGTAGCGCTTTCGACTTTTAAAGGCATAAAGATATTAATGTGACAATGAAATGGAAGAAGCAACATATCTTTTTTTTCCTGTTTTGTGACCATACGCCGCACACTGCATCAAATTGGTCTGCATGGCTGTCGTCCCAGAAGGAAGCCTCTTCTAAAGATGATGCACAAGAAAGCCCGCAAACAGTTTGCTGAAGACAAGCAGACTAAGGACATGGATTACTGGAACCATGCCCTCTGGTCTGATGAGACCAAGATAAACTTATTTGGTTCAGATGGTGTCAAGCGTGTGTGGCGGCAACTAGGTGAGGAGTCCAAAGAAAACTGTGTCTTGCCTACAGTTAAGCATGGTGGTGGGAGTGTCATGGTCTGGGGCTGCATGAGTGCTGCCGGCACTGGGGTGCTACAGTTCATTGAGGAAACCATGAATGCCAATATGTACTGTGACATACTGAAGCAGAGCATGATCCCCTCCCTTCGGAGACTGGACCACAGGGCAGTATTCCAATATGATAACGACCCCAAACACACCTGAGGGTAAAGGTGAGCATCTGTGGGGCATTCTCAAACGGAAGGTGGAAGAGCGCAAGGTCTCTAACATCCACCAGCTCTGTGATGTCATCATGGAGGAGTGGAAGAGGACTCCAGTGGCAACCTGTGAAGCTCTGGTGAACTCCATGCCCAAGAGGGTTAAGGCAGTGCTGGAAAATAATGGTGGCCACACAAAAATTGACACTTTGGGCCCAATTTAGACATTTTAATTTAGGGGTGTACTAACTTTTGTGGCCAGCGGTTTAGACAATACTGGCTGTGTGTTGAGTTATTTTGATGGGACAGCAAATTTACACTGTTATACAAGCTGTACACTCACTACTTTACATTGTAGCAGTGTCATTTCTTCAGTGTTGTCACATTAAAAGATATAATAAAATATTTACAAAAATGTGAGGAGTGTACTCACTTCTGTGAGATAATGTACAAGTACCACACGTCTGTGAAATAATACAGTAGATCAAAATCAGTAAATCAAAATGCACTGCAACTCAAGTCCAGAGTATTAATCAATGCTAGGGTATGCATACAGTATACGTGATATAAATTTCATCATAAGCATACGCCAGATTTTTCTAACTATACTCTGTATGCTCAGGTTGCACATGTACCCTGAATAATTTTGATTTACTTTTTGTATTTATTTATTTATTTAGTGCATGTGTCGAGTAGGGCTGGTCCGAATACCATTTTTTGAGCTTCGAAGCTTCGGTAGTAATCAACACCGAATATTCGAAGCTTTGGAGAGAGGGGGCTGAACATATTCTTCTCTCTAATAAAGGCAGGAATCTCTGTGTGTCTGTTTGTCTGTTTGTATTTTTATTTTGTCAAGAACTGTTCATTCAATTGACTTCACGCGTGGCGGGTGTGTTGCTGCGGACCCAAGGGAGCGCAGTGTCGCATTTTGGTGCAATATGGACACGCGACACGTTCAGAATTAATAAACTTTTAATAAATTACAGAACAGCGTGAGCCAGAAGCAGCGCGCCTCACATGGGCAGGGCTTATATGCTTAGAGAACGAACACTGCACTAGTGATACAAAACACACAGGTCTGTTTAGAGCAATACTTTTAATAAGGTAGCCTAACATTTTTCTAACAAAAAAATCACCCCCAAATCAGAAATTAGCAGCACAGTAATTACTGACACCGTAAAGGGTAGCCTATTTAAATAAAAGAAGAACGAAAAATAAATGAATGAAGTTCAACGAACTATAATAAATAAAGAACACGGTAGCGTAAACAAATTATTATTAGGCTGGGCTACTGTACGTTTTTTTATGACTGCCGTATTCGCAAGTATTTTCCAAGCAAATTAAGTGCACAATTTTATCATGTGTAAAATTACTGATTAACATGGCGGATAAAAGCAGCTCGTTTTTTTAAACCAATAATATACTATAGGCGTACTACTTACAGAACTGAGGTGATTTTTCAAACTTGATGTGCTGTTGTGGTAGGCCAGTTTCAAATCGCATATTTGGCACACTGCCTTTGTCTTGTCCTCACTCAATTTAAAGTGCTCCCACACAGCTGAGGTCTTCGACATTTTTGTCTTCTCTTCCAGATTAACTGAATCATGACGTTCATGACGTTCAGTCATGGGCGATTCATATTCAAGCGCGAATGAGAACCGTTTCACGGGAAATGCCAGGTGTTGCCTGAATGCAAGAAGAATATTCAAATCTCAAAATTGAAAATCGAATGCCAACCCACGGAACAAACATTTGAATAATCGAATAGATAGAGTGGTCTTTTATTGTGGCCAGCCTAAGGCACACCTGTGCAATAATCATGCTGTCTAATCAGCATCTTGATATGCCACACCTGTGAGGTGGATGGAGTATCTCGGCAAAGGAGAAGTGCTCACTAACACAGATTTAGACAGATTTGTGAACAATATTTGAGAGAAATAGGCCTTTTGTGTACATAGAAAAAATAAAAATCATGAAAAATGGGGGCAAAAACAAAAGTGTTGCTTTTATAATTTTGTTCAGTGTACATACGGTATATAAGTTTGCGTCAAAAATGAAGTATATTGTGGGCTTTACAGTACATTCAGTGCAATCTATTAGTATGTGTGTTTCTTAGGACCTGAACCCATGACCTTGGTGTTGTAAGCGCTGTGGTCTTCAAGGTGAGCTACAGGAAATTAAAGAGCAATTGTATTGGTTTAAGATTTTGTCTTAGTTACAATAACAAGAAGCATTATGAACTAACGTAAAGTGTTTGTGAAACCATTTTTATGTAAATTGTATATTTATGTAGAGCTTGTTCATAAAACTATTAGTTAAAACTAAAAAGTGTAAATAGTTCACAAACCTTATTTTGCATAAATGTGTGCATGAAATAGTCTGATGGTATTGGAAGCTATGGTTAAGATTTTTACAAGAGATGTTGTAAAAAAACAAACCGTACCTTTTTGATAACTGGTGTACCAACTCCCATACAAACACACACACACTCCATTTTCAAAAAACTTAATTCTGTATAATTTATAAACTTGTTTCCTCATGGGACCAACAAATGTCCCCACAAGGACAAGGACAAGGACTTTGGATACTTCCATCTTTTTGTGGGGACATTTTGTTACCATAACGTAGGGTATACATGAACCACACACAAACACACAGTTACTATACTGTATAAACTGTACTGACAGACTGTACTTCATTCTTTGTGTAGTGTATCTGGGCTCTTGGGTCTGCTGTATTGAGGTATTACAGACAAACAGAACAGCCCACTTATAACAACCCAGAAAACTCTCTCTTCAAAAGAAGCACCAGCAGTCCTAAGAGAGAGACGAGGAGGAGAGGAAGGGGGAGGGAAGCAGAGATTAATAAATTGCTTTTCTTTATTAAATGTGAAAGGGGTTTTGAGCCCCTCTCTAATTATCTCTGCTCAGTTTGGAGCCCAAACTGGGGAATTTCAGCCGGGCCCATTAAATCTACCCAATTACCATCTCTCATCAGCTGTGCCATTAGGATTTACACACTGAGTGTGTGAGGGGCATAGTTAAACTTCTTAAAATCAAATCCTTCATTCCTCATGTAGCTGTGCATGCCCTTAAAGGAATAGCTCAACTAAAGATGAAAACTCTCTCATTTTTTTCTCACCCTCATGTTTTTCCAGACCTGTATGACTTTGTATGTCTTTCTTCAGTGGAACACAAAAGGTGAATTTCTGGAGAATATTCTGGCCACACTTTTTAGTATATTTAAAGTCCATTCCCAAGAAAGTAACATGATAGTATCATAAAAGTGATTTATAACAGTGGCTATCAACCTTTTTTGACTTGAAGGTCATTTTTATCATACTTTTATTGTGCTTTTGCATCCTTTTTGAGGCTTAAAATCTCCAATCTCCATTCATTCTAATTTAAAATTGTACAACAGAAAATAGCGACCAAATTTCTCTTTTAGGTTCCATAGACATAGGGATAGTCAATTATGACAGAATTTAAATTTTTTTTGGTGAAGGATACCTTTAGGTTTCTGTTTCATGAAGCCCAGAAGATTTGGGAAGTTCATCATGTGTGAACGTTTGTGAGCACATGCTGAGGCTTGCTCAGGGACGCTGCTCTTCCCAGGTGTCTGGAGTGAAGATTATCTACTGTGTCAGGGGCACCAAGACAGTAAAGGACAAACTCAATAAGATAAACCTCTCTCTCTCTCTCTCTCTCTCTCTCTCTCTTTCTTTCTTTTTTTCCTCCACCTTCTGTCATTCCAGCACAGACTTGCTTTTACCTCCATCTGTCTCTCTCGCCTCTTGGCATCTTCATTCTGTGTCTTTGCACATTCCAACCCATTTCAAATCCTCCCTTCTTCCTCTCTCACTCTGCTGACCTGGTCCTCACTCTCTTTTGGGTAGGGGACAGCTGTCACTGATACAACGCTGGGGGTTTCGGCGGGGGGGGGGGCTTGTTGCTATGGCAATGCCAGGCCTTGTGCCGGCATGGGGAGCAGCTCGTGCCACGTCTTAGCAAGATAATCCATTGTAATCCCACAGGGGAGTCCGACACACATACGTGTCCGCGCACACACTCCCTGCAGTGCTGCTGGGGAAGTAGAAGTGAAAGAATTAGCATCTGTTACTGCTTGTGCTCAGGTCAGCTCCGCTGAGGCTTGGGGAAAAAAATAAGCTACCAGGTCTCGTGTAAAAAAAAAAAAACACGCCGGGTTCAAACCCACCGCATACACGAGAAGTGAAACAGTGCTGTATGATCAGTCCGACTGTTCCTCTCAAGTTCTCAAACTGTCTTGTGAGTCATGTCGCAATGATTGTATGTACAAGATGAACAGCAACACAATGCTGCCAATAGCTATGTTTCCATCAATCTATTTTTATGCACATTTTAAGATATCGCATAAAAAAACGCTGGATGGAAACGCCAAGATGCACATAAATTCTAAAAATGTGCATAAAAAAACGTATACGCTCAACTAAGAAGGATAAATTTCATAGCCGTAATGCATGCGCATAAACTGATGGAAACACTTTTACCGAATAAGTTCCTTAATGCGCATCAAAAAAGACATGTGACTTTGCAATGGCACAGCATAAAACTGAACAAACCAACAGACTGATCTCATTGCACAGCATCTGAAATGCTAGATTTGTCATTCTAAAATGCTTGAGCAAAGTCTCATCAAAGGGCTTCGTTATAATTAACTCCCAGAACTGCGTTCCCAAGCAGCAGGCTCCGAAAGTAAGATAACATGACCGCGTTTCGTCTGAGCGCTCTGAGGCTCGTAATTTATTGAATAGAAAAGTTATTATATACAGTGCCTTCTCCTACTGCAGCAAATTTAATTTTCTTTGTGATATTCAGCGCACGTTATTCAGGAAGTGACTATTTTGTTCTCTTCAACTCACTGGATGGTAACGGTGCTTTATTCGCAAATGTTTTATGCGATATTCCAATTTTGTGCATAAGTTTAATTCGTAACTTTGGATGGAAACATAGCTATTGTGATTGTGAAAATTCAGGACTTTCTTAAAGGGGTCATATGACGATGATAAAAATAACATGATTTTGTGTATTTGATGTAATGCAATGTGTTTACGTAGTTTAAGGTTCAAAAAAACATTTTTCATATACTGTACATTCTTGTTTCTTATCTATGCCCTGCCTTTCTGAAACGCGGCGATTTTTACAAAGCTCATCGTTCTGAAAAGCGAGGTGGGCACTGATTGGCCAGCTATCCAGTGCGTTGTGATTAGCCGAATACCTCAAGCGTGACGAAGTGTTACGTCCCTTACCATATTTGGAAAGACACAGCATCTCCACACCATGGCGGCGGCAACAATACTAAATCAAGAATAAAAGTTGGGCCTTCTTTCTTTGCGCAAACATTAGGACAGTGTTATGCAAATCTTCCAACACAGTGATGTAGATATGTGGGGGCGTTTTTAAATTAGGTGTTTTAGGAAGGTGTAGACAAGTCTTAACTTTTATAAAGAATATCTCTTTGGGTTTGAGATTTTAGTCTTTGCAACTTTAAGGATCTTATAAATGCACGAACAGCTTGTAACACTCCAAAGACAAAGGAAAACTTGAAATTGCATCATATGACCCTTTAAATGGGTTACTCTCTGCTGGCAAGATGGGGTAATAAAAGTTCACTGTCTATTCAGTAGAAGGGCGAATTTTGATTTTAAATTGATGCTACGTGACAGAGACAGGACATATGCTGACAAATAAATGAGGATATCTGGGTGCAGGTAACACAAAAAAAGTACACATTGTTCATTTACAAATACTACCGAAAATTAGTGAACTGATGGCCTAAGCTTCCAAGTTGAGGGAATATTACTTAAAGGAATAATTTGACACAAAAATTTTAATTCTGCCGTTGTTTATTTACCCTTATGTCACTCCAAAACCTGAAGTGTTTTTTTTTTCTTCCATAGAGTGAATGTCAGTGGGGTCCAGCGTTATTTCGGACTCCATTGACTTTCATTGTATGGACAAAAAATAGCTGAAACATTCTTCAAAATGTGTTTTTCACAGAAAATTTAAATCATACAGGTTTGAAATGGCATGAGGGTGAGTAAATGATGAGAATTTAAAATGATGAGAGTGGTTTTACCTGAGCAGAAAGTTGTATTTGTGAGTTTTAGCCTCCACACTGTGGTCATATCACTATAACATCCATAATATATATTTATTGCACTTCTTTCTTATATGCTGGTATGCATATGCATGCACATTCAGTATATTATTTGGTAAAATCAGACATTCTTATGCATGAATATATACATGCATAAGCGTGCGCGGGTGTAAAGAACTCTGTTCTTTGTCTGAGTGTGTGTGCGTGAATGAAACAGTGTATTATTTGTTTGTGGCAAATGGAATCCAAGTCACGCCATGTGTCTTCTCATGGGGCCGGTTGCACCAGCTAGACGTAAAAACGCTGGGTGTAAGCCCTACGCTGGGCTTTGCAACATCCTGCTTTACGATAAATATTTACACCTGTTGCACCAACTAAAACTACGATCACGCACAACTACGCTCAGCGTGGATGTGCATTGTCTACGTCGAGCGTAGTTGTGCCTGATCGTAGTTTCGTAGACACATTCTCCCACAGTTATAGATATAGCTGAGACGACGTTCACGCCGCAATGGCTACAACTACTAATATAGAACTGAATTGCTCAAGACATAATATAAGTGAAATCACCGCGCTATGATTTCATTGAGTAAACATTTCCTAACAAGTCCACGTGTTTATATCTGAAGTCTCCCTGCATTCCCATGACAGATTTCATCAAGGTTAAGTAAAATATAATAAATGTAATACAATGCTTCTCTCTAGAGTTATTTTTTTTATAGCTGACTATCAAGTTTATGTACAATGAATATCTTTCCTGAAGTAATTTACTTTACGTGACATTTTGTGTTTTGCTGTCTTTCTGTGGCTGAAAAAACACTTTTATGGTTTGTATTTTGTGATAAAATTCACAGAATTTGAAAGCTGATCATTTATTTCTGATTAAAAGTAACAAAGGACAAAACTTATTGCGATTATTGGATGGCAGGCACGCTACAAATAATGAATTGAATTAAAGACGGGAAATATTTTCAACCACACTGTCCTTCCAAGCAAGATGTCAAATGGTTAAGTTTCTTTTAATAACCCCAGTTCATATGTAATATTTTACTGCATAATTATTACATGCTTGACAGAAATATATTTTGTATTCAATGTCGACAGTGTGATAGATTGATATCGCCATCCTGCCCGAAAAGACCATAAACATTACAGGTCACGTCTGCAGTAATAATTAACTAACAGACATGAATCCTAAAAACAAATAATGTCCGAGCAAATCATGACTTTTCACTTTACACCTACATCTGACTAGGCATAAGATTTAGTGTCAGACGTAGCACTACGCCGAAATGGTGCAACGGGTATAAATTCTACGCACGACTTAAAGTGCCATTTACGTCCAGCCTAGTCTTACAACCGGGTGTACGTCCAGCTGGTGCAACTGGCCCATGATCTCATAAATTGACCGTTAAGTGTATTTGTTTGTGAATGCATTTTGATTTGTTAAAATACAGTGACATTTTGTGCACTTAAATGCCTGGACATCATAGCATTAGATCTTTATGCTTTTTTAAATACTTTTTTTTTTTTACATGCATTAACATGGTAACATGGTTTTTAATTTTCTGTGCTCGAACCTGTGCATTTCTGTGCTCATTTTACCATGTGTGTTGAAGCATGTGTAAGTGTTTGCATGGTGTGAGTTTTGGCATGCTCATGTGTGCGCGTGTGTGTGTGCATGTGTAAAGGCCCACATGGTTAAGTAGTATTTTTAGCTCTGTGATTCATGCTTTAGTTGTTCTGATGTTGTAGAATTGAGCTGATTGAATGGTGAACTAGATTTCCGTGTGGTCCGCTGTCCCCTACACACTGCAGGAGCTACAGGCTATGCTGCTTTCATGACATAGTTTAATTTAATTTATTGACCCATTGCTGCATTAAAGAAACAATTCCCTTAATTAATACCATGCTTTATCAGTAGCGTATATTTAAATCCATGTTCTCAGACCATAACTACAATGAAAACATTGATTTATACTGGCTCCTGTAAAATATGAAATTGCTGTTGTAGATTAAATCATATTGATTAAAATGTTTGTGCATAATCCTGAGAAGAATCAGTGTTTAGGCCAAGTAAAGTTTGATGAATGGTTCATTTTAATTAACAAGTTATTACAAACAGTGTAGAGAAGTGCATATTTCTTTGATTTGATAAGATTGAGACTCGAGTTCACTGTTTTGAGTGGCCAATCAGCTTTTCTAATGCCCACGGAGAACTGAAAAACCTAACTGAATATACAGTACAAGCTCTGTTTCAAAACTTAGCATGCAGCTCACTCAGACAGCATCCTAACTGAATACAATGTTGTAAGGGAATGATTTGAAATGCTTTGCATAAGCATGAACACTGCACAGCCTGTCCGCCACAAGAAAGTAATTCTACACTAAAAAAAAAATCATGTAGGATTTCATTTGAAACCATTTTCACTCAGAAATTGTTAGTACATTTTGCAAATACTTACAGTACTAAGAAATGGCAACCAATATGCCACGTAAAATTTTGAAGTAGAAAATCTAAAATAATGTTTTCTTGAAAATCATATAGTCCAATAGTCTTTGTATTGACAACTTTGAAAAATCTTATTTTACAGTGGGAGAGGTCACATTTACCTTTGTATTGTAAATCCTGCAGGATAAACATAGGTGCATGTGAGGCATTTGATTTGGCTTCAGACTCAAGTTTGTTAAACTTTGAACACACAAATTCACTGTGTTGACTGATATAAAGCTGCTTAGTTTGGAAGTGACCTCTTGAGCAATCAGTTCTTCATGCATCACTATACTGTTGATAATGGACCACCTGTGTCTGCAATGTTTTGCTAATGTGACTGCACCTTAACCCTAACTTACAAGTGATTTCATTAGTTTGAAGTTAGCATGTTGCTAACAAGTAGCACAGATAGCAAGAAAAACAGTACTTTTTTAACTAGATTGAACAGTACTATTGATATATTTTCCAGTATTGAATGAATTGTATGTTTATAGGCAAGATTGTATTGATAGTATTGGTTATGTGCGTTTGTGGTTTTGTATATGTTTGTGTTAAGTATTTTATGATGAGTTTGCATGCAGCACTCTGCTCTTCCCACCTACCCTCTGCCCCCACACCCCAGGGGAATCATGGTTAAAGCATTGATTGACTGTCTGTGGACCATCCTCACAACCTGACAGCAACTCAACGAGCCTGGTTTCAATCAGCATGTTTGTGTGAGTGCCCTTGTGCCTGTTAGACCCTTGCCCTCTTAAACACACACACACTCCAGTGTTGTCCTGTCCCCAGTGCGATAAATGCCCCCAATGAATCACTGTGACATTCAGAGCAGCTGGACCACACTGTCAGCTCTCTCTCTTTCACTTCTAGTATCCAGTATTTTTTTTTTTTTAGAAGAGCCGAGATTAGAGGAGGGGTGGTGCAAGCAGACAGGGTGGGTCTCTATTGTGCAGAAGTGAGAGAAAGAGGTCGAGATGGGGGTGGAAGAGGGAGAGAATTTCCCTCCTTTGCATCAGTTGTACTTTAGATATATAAAAATATATGTAAACTAAAACTAAATATTATATATACAAAATGTTATCAGTAAATATGTGTATATTTATGTGTATCTATATATGTATATTATATATGTGCATATATATATACATTTTAGAGTTTGTCTGCAATGTTCCTCATAAGTTGCTATATGTATATATATATAATTTATTATATATTATGAATTATATGTTATATAATAATATATAATAAAACAGTACAATTATACAATATATATAATATAATATTAATCAAATTTAGATAGATAGATAGATAGATAGATAGACAGATATAATTATAATATAATTATAATTCTAGTTAACTTATGGTGTATTTATTAGGGCTACCCACGACTAAGGATTTTTCTGGTCGACTAGTAGTCGTTCATTTTAAGCATTAGTCGACTAATCACACATTTATTAATAAACCATTTAAATCATTATAATGAGCCTTTAATTGCCTACAAAGCCTAATAAGCGCTCAAGCGCACTCATAAAGCATAAGCTATGATTATGAATGTGTCAGGGAAAACAGTAAGGAGGCTGCATTAACATTTTAATAATTCACTGATAAACTACTGCTTTCTTTGTTTTCGGTTTAAAGGGGTCATATGATGCTTTTTTAAAGATCATTATTTTGTGTACTTGGTATAACAGAATATGTTGACATGCTTTAATGTTCAAAAAACACATAATTTTTCAAATACTGTACATTATTGTAGGTCCTCTATGCCCCGCCTCTCTCAAACGCTTCGTTTTCTACAAAGTCCCTCCTTCCGACAAGCGCAGTCTGCTCTGATTGGCCAGCTGACCCAGTGTTTGTGTTTGTGTTGTGCCCCCCCCCCCCCTCTCTCTCTCTCTCTCTCTCTCTCTCTCTCGCTCGCTCGCGCGCACACACACACACGATGCGCTAAACTCGCATTTGAACAGTCAATAGAAAATACTTAAACTAATAACAAAACAGTAGCTGATTCAGAAGCGCCAGATTGTCATAGCAAAGTCAGAATTACCTCCTCTCCTAGGTTCACGAAACGGTCGTCCATAAAATGCATTGCTGTTCTGTTGTAAGTAATCTTAAAGATTCCTAAATGCATCTACTTTCGGCAGAAATAAAGTGCTTTTGCTTTCGCCTAGAAACACACAGCGTCTCCCTGACATGGCTGCTTCAACACTAACTGCGGTTACTGAAACCACGCCTTCTTTCTTTGCATGAACATTTGGGCGGCATTATGCTAATATTTCCACATAGTGAGGTAGATATGTGGGGGCGTGTTAGAACGAGCCGTTTTAGGGGGGCGTGGCAGAGTCTTAACTTTGATAAAGAATATCTCTTTGGTTTTGAGACTAGTCTTTGCAACTTCAGGGATCTTATCTATGCACAATCAGCTTGTAACACTCCAAAGAGAAAGGAAAACTTGAAATCGCATGATATAATGACCCCTTTAAGAGATAAACTCGGCGACACTTGACTCGTCCACAGTATTGGTTGCGTTTTTATGCATGTTTCACATGGATTACATAATCTGAGAATATTTGTTTTCCATTTGAATTGCTTCATTTGAAAGTAGACATTTCACTCTCTATAGATATATTTTTAATGTCTGTAAGGCAAAAGATATACACCGAGTTTCGCGCTCAAGTTCACAGACCGAGACGGCAAAAAGCACATCCTGTTTGCTTTCATTATTTTACAAAAGTGCGTTTTGTTGTTATTGTGAGTGCACATAAATAAATGTAGAGTCTTTGCAGATTTGAAAGATGTATTACTCTTATCTATATAACCAAAAATGACGGGGTATTTTAAGAGTAAGTGAGCGCACCAGCGCCTCCATCTGTCCTGCAATGAGCACGCTGCTGTTCAGCTTCCGCACAGACACTTGAACAGCGGACATTTCTCTAGGTTAACATTAGATTGAGCGGCCATGTAAAGTTGCTAATACTTACATATTTCAGATGATAAGCCATATTTGTGGTGGATGAATGATAGGCGAGCATTTGGATGTCCTGCCGGATGTACTGTATTACCATAGACCAGCCGTTAATGACCTACGTGACTTCGCCAATGTATTTTTTTTTTTTCTGTGACTAATAAAATTTTAGTCGACCAAGCCTCTTCTGGTCGACTAACAATTAGTCGACTATTAGGGGGCAGCCCTAGTATTTATAAATAAGTGCTGAGTGCTATGCTTAGCTGTTAGACAGTTTTCACCATGAAAATCTGGTGTGTGATTTGTCATTGAAGCAACCCATCGCCTTGTGCTGGTCTGAAGAGATGAGGGACGAGGAGGGAGAATCTGTAAGAAATGTGTGTGGTAGGTGTGCGGTGAATAAGATTCTGTTAGACTGTGGGGGGAGTGCAGTGGGGGGAGTTGACTGACGGGCTCAGGCTTATCGGAGGAGCACACTAATTGGAGGTCATCCGCATGAATTAAAAAAACAGTCAATTACTGCACAAGTAAAGAGCCGATCATCTCTCATTCCCTCCTGCTTGCTGCCACCCTGTTTAGATGCCTAGTACATATGTGTGGGGGGGTTCAAAAAGTACACCGTCTATCCTCTCAGCCAATCAGCGCACGGACAGCACCACTTGATGAAATGTTTGTGTTATGGTGACTCCTCACAGGCCCTGCTGTGTAGACTGGATCATTACGCCTGATTGGTCGTTACTGAGATTCTGAGGCAGGAAGCACAGCGGTGCTATCGACTGTTGTGCCTGCACCCCTCTGCGTGTCTGTGGGTCACATGCAAACACACACACCTGCTAGAGTAATTGCGGCAATAAACATAGCGACAATCACTTGGCCCGCTGTTTTGTTTCCTCAGAGATATAGATTTTTTTTTTACAGTTAACATTGAATAGAAGTAGAATGAGTTTTTAAAACATTACATTAAATATATAACATGTTTTAAACTCACCCTTAACTATTGTATTTGTAGGATGGGTAGAATTTAAGTCTAAAAGCAGGATGGATGGATGGAGAATGTTCAGACGCAGTCGGCTTGTCTGTATGGCTTTTACTCTGGATGATTAAAAGGGGAACTCTCTCCGCAGGAGTGAACTGGACCGGGGCCAGCTGAGTGACATGAGCCAGGGCTAATCATATTTCACGCTTGTCACACGGTTAAGTGGTATTATTTGCTGTCATTATTCGCATTGAATGAGAAAGGAGAGCTTCAGGAAGCTGCCACCTGCTTTTAGGGATTCATATTGCGTTAAAGAGGTTATCAAACTCCCTTCCACTGGCCTTGCTATAAAGCACAAGGGTCTTTGTGCCTGTTTGTCTGAGCTGGTCTGAATATTACACTATGATAAAGCAGCTCCCACCAGTCCAGTTATCTCAGAGATTAATTCTGTGTGGACACACAGCTAATGCTCCAAAGTGACACTGGCCAGTTGACTTTTTTTTATTATTTTTTTTATTTGAGCAATATTTTAACCTATATTCATGCTTTTCTGCTTGATTCAAACACCTTTCCTGAAAAACCAGTGAAGGCGGGAATGGCAAGAAAAACTGTGAGTGTGTGTGTGTGTGTGTGTGTGTGTGTGTGTGCGAACGCTTTCGAGCTTTTTAGCAGAGCTGGCAGGCATTAGTCCGGCCTTCCTCTCCCTGCATGAATACTCTTTATACTCCAATAAATATGCGGCTGTCTCTGCCATGCTCACCCCTACACACATTCGATGTCTCTTTTTCTGGCTTTCTCTCACTCTTTGGCTTATTCTTCCATCCCTCTTTCTTTCTGCCCCTCTCCCTTAACACCCAGCTTTCTTTTATCTTCCTCGTTCTCACATCTTCTCATCCAGTGTCCTCCACTGATAATTTCACCATCCCCCCATCCTCCTCTCCCTTCCTCCATCAATGTTCAGTGCCCCTGACTCTGACCTGCTTCCCACTGCCCTCGTCCCCTAACTCACTTCGCATCACCCCCTCCCTCTTTTCATCCAATCTCTATCCCTCCTTCTCCAACTGGCCTGTGCCCTCTCCTCTACATCCAATCCATCCTGTCCTATCTCTTTTTCTTCCCTCTGTCTCTGTTTTTCCTGCTGGCACTGTACGTTGACCCCAATTCTGCCCTCGCTGTTGTTTCCCCCTATAGCTGTGTGTAGGCATTACAACTGTACACCTCTTGTACATTGTAACTGTACGTCATATTTTATTTTTTTTTTTAAATTTTCTGTTTCTTATTTTCACAGTTCTTTATATCTAGATTTGCCGTATTAGTTTGCTGAGGTATCTGTTTGTATGTGCAAGATTATTTTTTCATGTCATGTTTTTTCTTATTATTTGTAAATTCAAACTCAGTGAAAATGTATTATAGCTTATATTTATATTAAATGCAGTTAAATGAACTTAACAGTGATTTTTGACCCACTTGGGTAAATTTAAGTACATATTTATGTAATTTCATAATTACTTCTGTTGTCTTTGAAATAAGGTTAAAGTGCCCAAATGTACTGACAAGCATTTATAGTAAAATGCGCTTTCATGTCATTTCTGTTGAAACTTGCACTGTATGCCATGAATAGAAAAATATTTGTAATTGCACATTTTTATAATGAAGTTGCAATTTAGTACATTTAAAATATATTAAATATATATTAAAATATATGAATATTATATTAACATTATATTGAATAGCACACTACATTTAAAATTATTATGAAGTACTTTACATAAGGATATATATTTGCCATTATTACAAAATGCACTTGTGTGTTAACAAACAGTCATGAAAGTTTGCTCTATTTAAGTACACTTAATTTGCCTTTTATTGTATTAATATTATATTACCTGCAAGCACAGTTTTTTTTAAATATAGGCCTACTTGATATAAAGTAGACTACAAATACACATTCGATTCAGTTAAGCACACTTTTATGGCAATATAATGCATTATATTGAGAAAAAAAGAAGAATGGCAACAAATGAGATATACATGTCATTTCTGAAAGGAACACTTCTTTTTCTCAAAATTCACAAAATGTATTGCACTTGTATATCTGGGTTATGTATTTAAGCACAGGGGTGTATGTTTGTCTCTTTGTCCATGTGTCTGAGTGTGTGTGTGTGTGTGTGGTGCTTTATTCAGCTCTGCTGTGGTATAGATCTCTTAATGAACTAATTTCCATACATCCAGCTCTTCAAAATGGACAGTAGCGAACACCACATACATCAATGTAAAATACTTTCTTCTGTTCCAGTATTACTATAAGTAAACTATTCATTGCTTCATTGCCCTAAGCACTGTTGCTCTGTGGCACTTTCAACATTGTTTTGTTTGTTTGGGAACCAAAACTTATAGCAGCTCAACTATGTTTTGGGGCATAATTGCCTGCTTTTCTGACCAATAATCTGGGAATGTTTAGGAAATTTAAAATTAGTTTGGGAAATGGTCATTGTTTTAGAGCTAAAAATTACATGCTGCACCTTTAAGAATAATCAAACTGTATGTTGTTGGAAAAGTACGGTGTTGTCTGTTGTAAAACTAATTTTTCGCTGTGTGTTGTGTGTTTTAGATGATTCATCTTCTGAAAGTGGGAGTGGCAATGGGATTCACACACTGACTCCTCCCTCGGTAGGTGTGGCCGGAGTGAGTGACAGTACGGGGACGGGACCTGGATCAGGCTCGTACGCTGAGGTTAACGGCAACGGAAACGATACCGCAGCGCCACTTGACTTCAGCACGACTTCCTCGTCCTCATCCTCAGAGGACCAGCAACCAGTCAACCTCAGTGACAGACTGAGTCAGGCCCTGCCTAGTGCTGCCTCCATGCTGGCGACCTTTAACCCTGAGCACGCAGAGGAGCTGCGCAGAAAATACCCCAAATCCTCAGAGCTACGCCTTGACCGAGATATCAGGGACTATAATAACAAGGTATATATATAATCATTTAGGACCATAAAAATGCTGAATGCTACTTACAATTGTCACAATACCAAAATTTCAGTAATCAATGCCAGTAGCAATAAAAAAAAATTATTTTTTATTTAGTTTAGTATCAGCTTGGAAATTAAGTACCTGACTTTATAAGATACTTATTTGCTAATCTTGCTACTGGTAATGCCTGTAGATTTTTCCTTCACTCTTGTACACAACAGATTCATTTGTTTTGAGCGTACAATGCGAGTTGAACCCACAGATGCAAAGGCTCTCAATCAAACCTCATTCATTCAGTTAGCTAGCGTGGCACATGAGCGTTTTTCATTCAGACAGATGCAGAGAGGTTTGAACAATATGCCGAGCAAGGCTCCGGTCTGAATAGAAACTTTCATTTCATTCCTCTTTTCCATGGTCGGCCTCTGTTGCTTCCCGTCTCCTTTTTAATTGTATTGTCTTTGTGAAAAGAAGAGCGCAACACTATCTTTCAAATTAACAGATTCACAATCTCAAATGCAGCCCAAGACTCTCGGTACCGAGAATGTCTGAATAACACTGTTAGACCTTGAAGCCGTGGTTTTCATCAGCCGAAGCGCCATCGGTGGCCATGAATGGCCTAATTGATAGACTTCATCTTTTTGATACATCTTTCAGTCCGTGTCCTCCTTTGAAAGTCTTTTCTGATCATCAATACGCTCTTGCAGACAGAAGGCTTACCTTGGTTTCTTTGTGTGTTTTTGCAGTCTCCTCAATACAGTTCAGGCAGCTATGATTCAATAAAGATGGAGATATGCCCTGAAGATCTGACTGTTGGTCGGCCTCCGGCGGCTGACGATGATGACGATGACCATGATGACCACGACGATAGCGATAAGATCAATGATGTAGAAGGAGTGGATCCAGAGAGGTTGAAGGCTTTTAACGTGAGTATAAGGACATTCAACTCATGATTTTCTACTTCATAAAAAGAGCTGTAAACCATGGGGTCTGGCATGGCTTTTTATTTGTAAGTCAAATTAGAATTCCTCAATACATGTTGTATGTGTGGATTTCACTCACACCTCATACTTAGGTGAAGTAATTCATTTCTCTCTCTCTTTTTCTAGATGTTTGTGCGTCTCTTTGTGGATGAGAACCTGGACCGTATGGTGCCAATCTCTAAACAGCCTAAAGAGAAGATCCAGGCCATTATCGAGTCCTGCAGCCGTCAGTTCCCAGAGTTCCAGGAACGCGCTCGCAAACGCATTCGTACCTACCTCAAATCCTGTCGCCGTATGAAGAAGAACGGCATGGAGGTACACGCTGACATATTGAGCCCATTCTGCTTTTTGTAATGGTTAGATGACTTATATTGCCCCCTTGTGGTCAACACAGTACAGATACTGAGAAATACAGTTTTGTTTAGTGATGAAGGCAAAAATTCTAAATTAATATTGATGGAGTTGCCATTTTAAATTAAATTGACCGTGCTCCAAAATTAAAATGGCTGTAACTTTCATTGTAAAGTTTAAAGCTGAAATTCAGAGAAGGGAATTTAATTTGTCCAAAACAAGTTTTTCTACATAACTAATTTAGGCAAATTTTGTTCATGTTTTCGTCGATATACAGATATTCATATTAGACACATTTCTGTAAATTAAGTTCAAAACTGTCAAAACTATTAACAATGTTTCTATATAAGACAAAATTTATTTTTTTATATATATATATATTATATTTCTTATATATCTTTTTATAATCTACTTTATTTAACAAGGACAGAATAAATTGATTAAAAGTGACAGTAAAGACATTTATAATTTTACAAAAGATTTCTGTTTCATTTGCTCTTTCTTTTCAATTGGTTGAAGAATCCTGAAAAAAAATTATCACTGTTTCTACAAACATATCAAGCACCACAACTGATTTCAACATTGATAACAAAAAGAAATGTTTCTTAAACATCAAATCCAGCATATTAGAAAGATTTCTGAAGGATCATGTGACACTGAAGACTGGAGTAATGATGCTGAAAATTCAGCTTTGACATCACAGGAATAAATTACGTTTTAAAATATATTCAAATATAACAGTCAGCTTAATAATATTTGATAATATTACTGTTTTTGATTCAATAAATGGAGCCTTAGTGAGCACAAGAGACTTCTTTCAAAAACATTAAAAACTTGAATGGTAGTGTATAACGTTACATATAAAAGGCGATTCTGTGTTCTTTCACCATGACCCATAAAATTAGTCCATAATAGTTAATATATTAAATGTACTGTGTGTGTATTAGCAGACTCGACCCACGCCACCCCACCTGACCTCAGCCCTGGCTGAGAACATTCTAGCAGCCGCCTGTGAGAGTGAATCACGCAAAGCTGCCAAACGAATGCGCATGGATGTCTACCAGGCACACGTAAGTAGCGTTGTATAAGTGTATGTGAAGCTTGTGGAACTGTCTTGGTGTCTCTGTTTATTTTAAAACCAAGTTAGCCTGATATATTCATCTCTCTCTCTCAGGATGAGCCGTTATCTCTGGATAAGGCGGTCTCTCGTGAACCGGTCTCGCTGACCCACTCTGCATACTCCCTTGCTGCCTCAGCCTACTCCCAGGACCAGCTATACATTAATGGAGGCCTCAACTACAGTTATCGTGGTTATGGTGGACTGTGTGCCAGCATGCAACACCCCGTGTCACTGACAACAGCTACCGCCCAGACAAACGGTGAGAGAGGAAGCTGGCAGCATCCTAACTGAACTTTGCTTACTCACACAATTGCCTTATCTGTGAAAGGATACAGGATACAAGCAAAGCTGCCTTAAAATGTGATTTACAAAGTAAATTACAACATATAAGGGCTAGGATGCATTAAAAAGTGCTTCTCAACCAACCAACTAGAGGGCCAAGGGGGCTTCAGGATGACTTAAAATGAGTTAAATTCTTATCAGTGCTATTAATAATATTCTTTTTGATATATTGAAATATTCTAACATTCTAAAACTTTGATGTAATTAAAATTTTTAAAAACATACTAATGCTATAAAAACATACAATCAGGATGTAAACTGAAATCATATTGCTTTCTTCCCCTCCATAACTACTGGTTTTATTAAAGAACTTACTGTGTACATACTGAATTTTGGTTGATTAATTGAACCATATTGCCAGTTTCTATTAATAACATAATACAATTAATAAATTATATACGTGAAGTTCTGTTAATATTATATTATGTAGAAGTTTGTTAAATATTGTGTTGGACAGTGGGGCCTTCGAGTCAAAACCACTGCTTTAAAATAATGTCTAAGTAGACAGTCAACTAGGTTTTTGACAGATCTACTGGGGCTTGGTGAATTTTTTCAGTTTTTGTTTAATTTAATGTGGACATATTTCATATACAGGAAACATTTTAACTTGGTAAATTACAAACAAATGAATTTTAAAATGCAACAACTGGGCCCAAACTATGCTGTGCAATTGCTATATATTTAATGTATATATAATCAACACAACCAAAAACTGCTGCAAAAACTGCTGAAGTAAGCGGTTTCTCATGTAAAACTGTTTATTTTTTATGCTTAAAGTTATTATAAAATCTTTTTGAATTCATTAAAGGACTGACTCTTAAGAGTCATTCGTTCGTGAATCAGGCTGCACTGCATGTTTCTGAGTCACTAAAAAGACTGGTTTAAAAGAGTAATTTTTGAAGGATTGGACTACACTGGTCATGTTGTATGTGATTGCGTGCAGCCCACAAGAGTGTGCCATTATTTTCTGTTACACACTTATTTGTAACTGACTTAATTCCTATGACACTGTTGATTGGAGTAGAGTGAAAGAGCAACCTTGTGTTTTTAAGAATTTTGATCCTCTCTTAAGAGCTACCGTGTCTGTGTTCTTAGTTGTTTTTATGTCTGTAATTATATTTTTGTCCTCTCCGTTCAGGGCCTACTGATCTCAGTATGAAGTCTCTGGCCTCAAATTCATCCTCGTCAAGCTCCAGTAGTCTCGGCAGGAATGGAGGAGGAGGCGGGGCTTCAGCTCAGCTCAGCCATACAGAAGTGACGGCAGTGCGTCAGCTGATCGCAGGATACCGTGAGTCTGCGGCCTTCCTGCTACGATCGGCAGATGAGCTGGAGAACCTCATACTACAACAGAACTGAACCGATTCTCAAAACTCTCTGTCTAAACACATACCCTCGTCCCTCACATGATCCTCATCAGAGGTTTTCCGGTCACTGAGGAAAACCATCTGGCTCTTAAAGATGTTAGAAGATAGAGAAAACAGCTTCATCAAGCTTTTGCTTTCATATAATTTCAACGAGAACGGGCGAAAGATGGAGATGAATTTCAAAAGGACACTTCGGTGCAGAAGCGGATGGTTCGATGCGTCCTCCACAAACTGCTCCCACATTTCATGCCTTCTCCATGGCCTCCCTCTGTTTAACTGCCATTCGTTCCCCGCTGAAAGCCATCGATTTCTGATTTTCTTTGTTTTTAGCTACTTCAAAGGAGGAATTACGGAACGTCAATCCTCCAGACGGCACTAACTAAATGAAGACACTTTTGATTTGGAGGCGTAATGGAAAGAAAGAAGATAAGAAAAGCAAGAAGAAAAATAATAGACCTTTGTATTTGCTGTAAATAAGCACTCGCAGTGTCCTGAAGCACTTTTCCATTCATTCTGACCTCTGAATCATTAATTTATGCATATAGATACGCAGGTGGAAGCTCACCTGGAAATACCTCAGCCTGTCTGTCCTGCTCTCTCTCTCTCCCATCATTCCCCTCTCTGTGTGTGGGAGAAGAAAATTATCACCTGTCCGTCCTCGACTTCGCAGTCCACTGATTTGGGCATCGAAAGGAGAGAGTGGGAGTGAATTTGTCATTTCTGTAATTGAACTGCGGATTTTCTTTTCCACCTCCTCCAAATGTGTTGTACTGTATATATTCCAATCCATTTCAAGGTACTGATGGCAAAAATACACTGGACTTGTTTTGGGAATGGACCTTTCCTGATGCATTTAAACACTTTGGTCTCACAGATGCCAACTCTTTGTTTCCTCTCTACGGGTCACCCTCTATTCTCCTCTTCTCTATGTGTCCTTCCATTTCTCCTGTACGTCCTTTCTCCTCCTCCACCTTATTATTCTGCTTTGGAGGGAGATGGAGAGGAAGGATCCGGAATGGAAGCTTGTTAGTCTTGTATCTGTTGACTTTTCTTAATGGCCATTAATCCACTCTGCTGCTATGGACTCCAACGTAACGCCACAGACCTGAAACCTCAAGCCTCCCAAACACAACCAGAGCACCTCAAGGCAAAATAAAACAAGGCAAAAAAAGTCTGAAACGGAAGCCAAATCCAAAAGAAATATTTAAAAAAACTGCCGTTTTGCATTCTGGTCGAGAGTGTTTGATTTCATACTGAGGGCTGCTTGTGTTTGCTTTTGTTTGATTTGTTCTAAAAGTGCGGTGTGTGCTTAAATCTCGAGATCAACTGGGATCAAATCGTCTTTGGCACAAGAGCTTGGCGCATACACGAACACGTGTACGACACGAACAGACACGCTAAAGGGTCTGTAGTGAACTGAATATTTAACAGGAGAGGTTTAAAATGTGTAGTTAGTGAGGTAGATTTGTTTAGGGACTGACTGGCAGTAATGTCACTGTAATTTGCTCCATTTGCACACAGAGGCAGCGCTAATCTGTGATTGAGGAGCTCGGCGCCGGCTCCGTGTTGTACTGCTAGTGGGGGATGGAGAAAGAATATCGCAATGCAGAAGATAATCAAACGCATTTCTGGCCCTAAAGGAGACAGACTAATACAGAGAGGCTACCATGACATGACCCCTGCTGAGGAGCCTTCAGAATCATTCATAATCACATGACCGGGACCTACTTATGATCGAAAGCCATGATGATGTGTGAGTGTGACCAGAGATTGCACTGCCCTCTTAAGACAAGTTTGTGTGCAATTTTGACACCCCTGACATGTAGAAGTAATGATTTCTTGATGTGTTATATTTATGGTAGGCCTTCACAGTCCAGCCTCCTACTTGGATATTGAGTTGTTGATTAGAATTGCAATAGACGTGAAGACATGCAAAATTGACAGCGTGAGGCCTCTCCTCACTGTGTTTAACATCGCTCTGATCACAAAAGGGTCCTTGACCTCTCTCATCTGTAACTGTCTTCGCTGTTTCTTTTATTTCAGGAGAGAACTTACAGTAATAAGGAAATAAGGGGAGATATATAAATTAGTGCTGTCAAACGATTAATCGCGATTAATCACATTCAAAATAAAAGTTTTTGTTTACTGTGTATGTTTATATAAATACACACTCATACAGTATATATTTGAATAATATTTACATGTATATACATTTATATATTTATATTCTTATATTTTATAATATATATATAAATATATTTAATATATAAACAAACATATTTTTCTTAAATATATACATGCATGTGTTTGTATTTATATATACATAAATATGCACAGATATATTATGTAAACAAAAAACTTTTATTTTGGATGCGATTAATCGCGATTAATCGTTTGACAGCACTAATAAATATTTAATAATATTGAAACTTTAAAATTGTTTAAATATTTTTACATATTTAAAAATGTTACATTTCCTAAGTTTAACACCAAAATAAATAAAATAAGAAACCTTAATGAACTTTAGGTTCATTACAAACTCAGTCATTTAAAATGGAAATTATGTACAGTTTACAGTAAAATACTGTAATTCATATTTATTACAGTATGTGTAACACATAAATGTAATATTTATTTTTTATATTTTTTAATTCAATTGACAAATTGAGATGTTTAAGTACTGTATTTTTTTATTTGCATTATGCTAATTAAAATTGGGGATAAATATGCTTAAGTCATATAACAAAAAATAACTAGAACAAATTACAAAAAAAAAAAAAGGTCCAAAAATAGTCTTCACAAAATACAATTTCAGATTTGTGTCTTTTGATTTTTGCAGTGAAATTTGACCTAGACATGTTTCTGACCAATTTGACCTGCACATTCATTGGGTCCTCTCTCCTTATTTTCTATGCTTTTGCCATTTCTGTTCATCTCTCTCTGTCTCACCTGCTTTTCTTTTCCACATTGTCTGCAGTAGACACAGATGTTGAGAGGTCAGGTAAAAGGGAATTCTAGCTGCTGTCTCGGTCATCTGTCTTTCTCTCGTTGAGGTCTGATATGGGTCCCACTGCCGTCTGATTATACGCCACCCTCACATGCTACTGAGCTCTTATATGGGTTTCTAAAACCATACAATGGAGATGGAACTGCAAACCACATCTGTGTGGAAAGAAGCTGAAAAAAGCGAAGCGTTCATCTGTTGGTAAGGTGTTTCTTCTCTCCAGTTCACTCAAGGACAGCTACCGAAAAACAAACTGTAAAACAAGGCAAACGACAATCTTGAAAAAGGTGTAACTCGTTCACAGTTTTGTTCCCATGCTCTGTGTTGCGTGTGTGGTCGTACAGCGCAGTGTGTCCATGGAGAGTGAGGGCTATTCTAGCCATAATCAGAGCATCTCTCACTCTCGGTTCTCACGCTAGCCGCTGAAGATGCCTTGTGGCCCACTGTCGAAAACCTTTTTATCTGATTCCTATTTCTATTATAATGATCTCAATTACTATTCTTTTCTAATTCTTTTTGTATGGCAAGTGGTCTTTTCAGAACCGTTTTGTACCGACATCACATGTGAAGTTTGTCCCGTATGCCTATAACATTCCAAACAAGGATGTCAACATGCCAAGCAGCCAGCCTAACCACGGTCACATCGGATTGCAGATACACACACCGAGGGCAAAATCAATCCCACAGGCTTTAAAGTGTTAGTTACGTCGAGAGCCTGATGCCTGATTTCCCTTGCGTCACAAACCCTTAAAGAACTGTTATCTCTGTAGTGTATGACTGAGATGTTTGGGAAACTATGTTTTCTGATTAGTTATGCGCCGTGCCTTTAAAGGGGCTTAACCGAACTGATTGTCATATACGTATGTCCCTTTATTTTATTAGAAACCCCTTCAGCTCTCCATATCTGCTGTCATATGGTACCTCAAGGTGTCTTTTTTTGTTCAATCAGCACCGCAATCTACTGTGATATTAACTAAACAGGCCACCTGTCATAAAGACATCACACACAAACACACGGACGGTCCTATACAGGTTCAGGCTTTGCATTCAGGTGTGACGCTGGTTATGGTTGCTGCTAAACTACACAACTTAAGAAAAATGCTTTGGTTTGATCAGATGTATAGCTCTGGAAAAAAAAAAAAACAACAACTTGACTTTTATTTTTCTACCACAGTGGTGTACAGCTGCATTCAAGTTCATGTGGTTCCCCATTTTGGTCTGTTCTCTTTTCTAATTTGTTGGTGCTTTTCTTTACCATCCCGTCTCGGTTTCCTCCTGGTGTCGGCTCTGGTTTTGATATGTACCTAATACCAATGTGAAACTGTCTCTTTCTTTCTTTCTCATTCTGGACTCAGTGGAAGTGTGATGTTTACATGTACAGATTTTTGAGATTCTCTTTCTTTTTTGTTGTTGTTCTCTTTTTTTGTTGGTTTTTAATTTAAATGATTTCCCTTCTTCTGTTCGGGCACTGCTTAATTTGATCTGATTCCTTTATAGTGAAGGGAAATGGGACTTGCAGCAATTTTCCATGCATTTACAGTAAGACAAGACAGTGTTTTCGTCTGGGAGACCCCCATCACTGACCCCAATCACTTTCTTTAACTGCTGTCAACAGATACACAAATTGAAGAAGGCTTGTTGTAAATGAATCTTTTCCTCTGACCATTAGGGACGACATGGCCGTCTGTTCCTTAATGATTAAAAGCCATTATCACACCCTTCGTCGGGTGCAGACATCAAGTATTAGAGTACAAGAACAGCAGAGTAAAAACCTCAGGTAAATGATTGCTGTTTTATATTTGAAAAAGAAGTCCTATCAGCAACCCATTTCCCACTTTAATACCATAATATATACAAAATCTTTTTTTTAATATTTATTGTGTTATATATATATAACAGTGAATACTTTTTCAGTACATGTGGCTAAATATTTTAATTCTTTAGAAAAGTGTTGATACATACATATGTGAAGAAACTGAAAGATTGAATGAAAAAAATCAATTTTTGTTGTTTAATGCAAACAGCATGGGTGGCTCCTAACATATCACTTTCATTAATGAAAACCAATGATTTGAGATGAAGCTTTCTCCAGTGGGATGTCACTGACATGACATTGTGACTTTTTTTTCTCCCAAGCTGTACGTCACAAAGCTAAATATACTAATAAAACTGTGCTATATATCAAACCCGGCAGATGTATTTCTTTTCTTCTCCCTAAGGAAAAATTATTTTGAATCAGCATCAATGTATTTGTCTGTTAACTAACTAAAACTGCTTACATTGGACCTCATGATAAAAATTGCTTCATAAAAGAACTTAAATCAGTCTCACTGATCCACCATGGTCCATGACAATCTTCAAATACTAAGCTATTTCCTCTTGTGCGTAGTTGTCAGTTTATTTAGGCATCTTGATTTGTATTATTATGGCCCACTTGGAAGGCTTTTAATGCTTGTGTGGTTCAGAAATGCAGGGATAGGGTTAAGCACTGGCCTAGTTCAGAGGGGTTGAGTAAATTATATTGCATATTATAAAAGGTATTATTTACTATTACTGGTCTGAAATGAGGGTTGAGTAATTTATATTGCATATTGTAAAAGATAATTATTTACTTCACAATGTAATACAGTATATGTGATGTACATGATTTAAATTTTTGACATCGCCTCACTCAGTCAATATTAAAGACATCAAGGTTACATTTTCACAGAATGTTCTTTACCTTATGCAGGATGATTTTTTTTTTGTAGAAAACCGTAAATCACAAAAAAAAAAGACTTTAGCTGGGTTTTCACAGCCAGGGTCACATAGCCTCTATATCCCACAGTTTTAAGCCAATATACATTAGAGCCATACAGGAGTCGCATCAAGGTGGCAATTTTACAGTGTGTTTACTTTACAAAGACCTTTTAATGACGCTCAGATAAGATTCGACCTAAATATATTTACACACAAATCACGGACGCGGGAAACAATGTATCACGTGGACAGGACACACGCTCAAACGTTGGCTATATGTTCCTGTGCATAAAGACAGTCTGCCTGCTTTCCTGTCATACTAAAGTTTTTAGAACAGCTCTATTCTAGAATCTCCTTCCTTTCATTTTATGTGATGCCCAAATATATTTAGTGAGTGATTTATATACATCTCCAGTAGCCTAACCTCGTTAGCCTATACTTTCTAAATGACAGAAACCTAGAAGTCATTCAGAAAATATAGCCCAGAATACGCAAAATAAACAGAAAATCATTAAAGCACTAAACTGCCCAAAATAATATATATATATATATTTTTTACTATTAAGTACAAAATCTGAATACAACAAACTGGCATTAATTAGTATACAAAAAAGATTCTGGTATGGAAGGCTCAACACAATAGAATCATAATAAGCTCCAGACAAATCATATAACAAAACATTCCAAGAAACATAAAATAAAAATAAATGAAATAACAAAAAATACATAATTACAACAAATTATATAATAAATAAAAATGACAAATGCATACAACAACATTTCAAAACTAAACATTTAAATGAAAACAAAAAAATAAAGCTAAAAACAATTCAAAATATTAAAAGAACAAAAGGTATGAGTATAATAATGATTCTAACATATAATATAATATAATATAATACAAATTAAGTCGTTTTACTGCTTTTGGATTTTTCATTTTACTAAGGGCAGCTGAGAAGTATTTTAGATCAATTTTAAATACAATAAACAAAGGAGGGGATTTAAAATATCTACATTTATGTATAAAGTATTTTGGCCCCAAATAATATTAAACAGCAATACAAACGCCAGTGTGACGTCACCGCTCACGGGCGGGCCCCCAATATTTGCTGTGCACCACTGGTAGTAACTAGAATTAGCACAACTATTTAAAACAATAAGGCTACATGTCAACTGGAAGTCCCCGTCGTGTATATGTGTGTGTGTGTGTGTGTGTTAAAAACGAATAGGCCAGAATAGTATTATTTTCAACTGCTCACTCGCACGATACGCACGCAACCGAGCGTGCTGAAATGTCCATAAACACAAACATTTGCGGAGATGTAAGAATTGTATGATTAGAGGCGAATCTAAAAATAAACAAACAATGGTTTCCAGCTCCAAGTGTGCGCTTGCCTAGTGAACAGATGGTCGCTCTACAGGAGAAACGCTCGGTTCACATACTGCGAAGCGTTTAGCTCCGGAGCGGACAGACACAGGCGCACTGCGCCGGTCATTATGAGAGAAGAGGGGCGGCATGGACGAGTAGAGCCTAGATTTAGATGAAAAGAGGATGTTCTTCAAGGTACTTCAACCACAACATCCTCTCCTCGTCTTAAGGTCTCATTGAGCTATCCAACATGTCTTTTCCGCATACCTGTGTGATCCATCCCGAGACAGAACCGGTTTCACCTGATCCTCCGCTATGATCGCGGCCAGCGCGTTTGCTCAACAAAGGGGATCCCGGTGTAGAAACGCTACGGAAGGTCGGTCACCATCGGTGAGGGACCCACACGCCTCTTTTATTTTCCATTTCAACCGTTTCGCTTGGTGGACAGCTGCCAAATATTCTGGCTACCCTGGAGTCCGTAGAAAGCGAGGGCTGGGATGGAGAAGTGTTGTCGCAGCTGTATGCCCTGTCTGAAGACGCTGTGGGACTGCATATGGCCCGAGTTTTACTATCCGAGCATGGCTCGACCGGCCGAGATCCGCACGGTTTCGGGTGATATCCGGGTCCCGGCTCCGAAGAGGAAACCGGCGCAGCTGTACGCGGCTCTCTTCGACTTCGAAGCCCGCAGTGAGGAAGAGCTGACGGTGAAAGAAGGGGACAAACTGTCTGTCATAGAAAAGAGGGGAGATTATGTATTTGCCAAGAAGCTGACGGGGTCACTGGAGTCCGGACTGGTCCCTGCTAATTATGTGGCCCTAGTACAGGATGAATTCGCTAACTACAGGTAAGTCCTGTCAGTCAATAGATTTATTTAGGCTAGTTTCTAGTGATAGCCTATGTCTATTTTTAATTAGAGTATTCATTATATGTGAACTTGGACCACAAAACCAGTCATAAGGGTTGATATCTTTTGAAACTGAGATGTATACATCATCTGAAAGCTGAATAAATAAGCTTTCCATTGATGTATATTTGGCTGAGATACAACTATTTGAAAATTTGGAAACTGAGGGTGCAAAAAAAAAAAATCAAAATATTGAGGAAATCGCCTTTAAAGTTGTCGAAATGATTTGTTCTTAGCAATGCATATTACTAATCAAAAATAAAGTCTTGATATATTTACGGTAAGAAATGTACAAAATATCGGTTTTCACTTAATATCCTAATGATCTTTGGCATAAAATAAAAGTCGATAATTTTGACCCATACAATGTATTGTTGGCTATTGCTTTGCTACAAATACACGTGTGCTACTTATGACTGGTTTTGTGGTCCAGGGTCACATATTTTATGGAACATGATCCATATATATGTATAGTGAACATAATATGAATAAAAAACTTGACGTAAGGCTACATACTGGCACGTTTTTTTGTTTTTCTATAATAGTTCAACTTTCCATTGACTTTTATTGTTTTCATACTGGACTAATATTTATACCGCTACAGTACACAAACATTGCATTTTAGATTTTCATTAGCATTTGATTTCGTTTTTTTATATAAGCAACCATAAAAATATTTCAGGTTTAAGATCCCCCCAATTATAGGGTGTAAATATGGTGGTTTTGGGGAGTCAGAACCACCTAATTAACACTTGAACCTAATTAACTTTGAACAAAAGATTGCTGTCTTATACAAATAGGTTTCAATCTGCTACATCCATAAACTCTAGGTACTGTCATTATGTGTGACTTTATTATATATTTAGTTATCTTTAATATATCTCCAAAACCCGTTTATTAAAGTCAATTGACTAGTGGCCCCAAAGGTTGCGCATGACAAACCCTGACAGACTGTATTTTGAAAATTACTTTTAAATTTAGATCGAATGATTTTGCAGACATTAAAAATGTGTTAAAAATTTGAATTTTTAAATAAATAGATCCTTAAAGCCATTGTATAATTCACACTGGAACAATAAGGTCAATAGGTCAAAACCTGACCTTACTGTTTTGAAATCACAGAAGCAGTGTGCCTAGTTTTGGTTGTACATGAGCTCAAACAAAGGAATGTTCATATACCTGCACTGTCTCATTTCATTCACAACGGGGTTTATCATTGTCCGTGTGAACAATGGGCTGTGCACGGTTTTCTTTTATTTGCGCTGTATCGTTTACTTCTGTTTGGTTGCTGTAACGGGGTCAGTCAATTGCCCTCGCCATAAAGACCTCCTAAATAGTGTTGACAGGTAACGGGTTGTTATGTCAGAGTAGTGTGTGTTCGGCCTCTGGTGCACCTGTCACCTGCCGGAGTTTCACTGAAACTGAAGCACCATGGGATTGTGCTAAACAAGCAAGTGCACCTGCTGCACCCATATTTAACATGGCAACACTTTGCATGACGCCACAGTGTTTACTGTGCGAAGCTGAACGTGGTTAATATGGGCAAAATATGAGGTGTTTCTTTCTCTCACTGTAATAAATATCAGCAAATAAAGGAAATAAGAGTATTAATTCAAACACTGAAATAAGTGAACGGCATGTTCTAAAAGTCCAGGATATTAGACAAATTGGTTTAATATTCTTGCTGTATTAGCGTTTCTACACAAATCATAACATATTGATTAACCATTTATATAATAAGAATATATTTTTTTGGAGGAGTTTATTTAATTATACCATATTTCATGTGGAATATCTCATTATAAAATATTACTGGAAAAAAGTAATGGCAGATATAGATTTTCATACCTCAATTTCAAGCATTTTACACTACAGTTCTCATATTACTCGCATTGTTAGCTGACATAATAGCAACAGGACTAACAATAATAATGTGTCAGCAAATAATTACAATAAAATACATGTTGTTCATTCCTCACTACTTAGTAATGCAATCCAATTACTCTAATGTAAAAAAAGGACTAATTACGGTACTAAACATGCATTATTAATGATTATATTATTAATATTTTAGCTGATAGTTCAAACTTTAGTACAGAATTGTACGTGCAGTAGATAGTAAATGTGCTGTGTTTGCTTTTATCTATCAACGTGGAAATATTCATATTTCAGAATAATATCATAAAGATTCCTTTTATATTATGCCCATTTATGCACATTTCTCCTGGTTTTATTTATATTATGTACACTGATATATTATCAGCATTAATTAAAGGCAAAACACTGAATATAATTAATAAATACACTTTGAAATGACTATTTTAAAATATTACATTAATGAAATTATGTAATAAAGTAAATACATATTTTCTTTGGATTTTGCCGGTGAAATATGACCTGGACATGGTCTTGACAGGTTCTGAAGTATTCATTTATTCAGCTGTGTTATGTGCATCTGTTTTACAGATGGTACTATGGGAATATAAACAGACAAAAGGCTGAGAAGCTGCTTCTGAGTTCACAGAACAAAACGGGCTCCTTCCTGGTGAGGATCAGTGAGAGCCACAGCGATGAATATACTATCTCCGGTTCGTTCCCTTGTTTCTTCTCTCGCAGACACAGTCTCCCTCTCTCTCACACTCTCTTTCATTTGAATGCCTGGAGACCTCCAGTACTTCCCTCCCGTATTCCCTTGTCTTTCTCTCATACATCATCTTCTTTCTGTCTCATCTCCCGTTTGTCTGATCTGCATGACAACGTAGCCTCCACTTCATCAATTTTATTATTTTCTGCCAAAGATATCCACTCTCGGCTTATCTTTCATCCTTTCAGGCCAGCATCTCTCTCTCTATCTCTCTCTCTTTCCACCCCACAGCTTCTAACACCATATTGGTCTTCCATGTGCAACCGACTAAGCATTTTTCTGTCTCCACAGAAGAGTAGCGGGTATTTTTTTAAGGTCTCAAAAACCACAAAGCCATTCAATAATTTTTGCTAATCTTGTCAAAATTGATTATACACAGCATTTCCAATTTGATAACATTTTTCTCAAGTCCTCCACTAAAGATGTTTTATTTCATATATTAAAGGGTCTCAGATATAAAATATTAATATATGTAATGATTATTATTATTATTATTGGAATTCAATTTATTCTTTGTCATATATTCTCTCCTTCACAGCCAGAAGTGAAAATAGTGTCTTCCATTTCCGTATTCATCGCTCAGCGATTGGTGCTTACTTTGTGTCTGACAAGATCTCTTTTGGCACTCTGGATGAGCTCATCAGATACTACCAGCAAAACTCCAGGAGTCTGGGATGCCCCTTAGACCAGCCATGTGAACAGCAAGTATGACACTCTTAACATTTAATACACACCCAAGAGCAAAATCTTAATTTTAGACTTTTAGATCCCTTTTTGTCTTCATGAAACTAAGGCTCATAAATAGGCATCCTTTTTATGGGTATCAGTTCTGCATTAGAGATTCAATTAACGTTAAAGAGAAGCAGTCTGTTTCTGGAGAAGTGGCCCTGGGCAATGGCACCAGTCGGCCTGCAGTGGTTACATTGGTTTTCTAATCTCCTTCATCTTAATCAGCAGCTCTGCACAGAAATGTTTTTTTTTTCTTGTGCTCCGTCTGGTCTGGCCTCATGGTTATCGTCCGCTCTTCTCTCCTCCTTTTCAAGGAGGACACCGAGGCTGAATAACAGAGTGTGTGTGGACACACAGCTCCACTGAGAGACACTATTTTTAAAAATGTAGGTCTTTATATAATTTATTGAAATAAACGCCAAAGTAAACTGTGAAAATTTAAATTATTTATATTTATAGATACATTTATATTTACAACTTAAAAAAAAAAAACTTAAATAATAATTAAAAATGCACTTTGTTACCCTAAATAATTATGTTCATAAAGCCCTAATCCTAAAATCTGGTTGATTGAATGCTGTTCCAGAACCAACAAGGATCCAGGAACAGGTCTTATTTGTCAAAATCACGGTTACTATCATTTCATAAGGTTTCACTGTGAAAGATATGAAGAAATATTTGATTGTCAGTTGCTGGTCCCAGATTTCAAGCTGCACAAGCTGACATGTGTAATGTAGAGCATTTTATTTAAACAATAAATTGTCATACTATTCAAACATTTCAAAGCTTATTTTTTCCCTTCTAAACACACCAAAACCAAACTTGTCTTCTCAATGATTTGTTTTCCCAGTAAACTCTCCTAGAAATGCAAATTGCCTCCATTCCTTCTCTCTTTTCTTCTCTCCTGCCTCATGTTTATGCTGTTAACGAAATATAACCACTCTCTAGGCTCTCTGGTTTTATGATCAATACTGCACGCTGTGTTTAGAGCAACATGTCATATATAGAAGAGATTCTTGGAAGAGCTCTTTTGTAACCTTTGTTGCGTGTGTGTCCACGTGCAGAGGGAGCTGTTTGACATGGAGCCATGGGAGCGGCCGAGGGAGGAGTTTCAGCTACTCAACAAGCTGGGGGAGGGCCATTTTGGGGAAGTCTGGGAAGCTGTCTGGATCCCAAAGAAACAGAAAGTGGCCATCAAGACGCTCAAACAAGGTGAGGCACCACACAAGATGAAATGTTTTGAAGTGAAACAACAACCCAACCAATAACAGAAAACATCACCCAATTCATTAAATCAAGTCTCTAATAATGATGTTTGTGCTGTTGTAATTATCACCAAAAATGATGTCACTTCCTGGAGGTTATTACTGCTAGCTAAACAAATAGCTTAGTGGAAATAAAGGTAACTTTTGAATAAAAAATTTAAACAAAAAAATGTGGTGAAACGTAAAAAGCCTTGATAATGAGGAAGGCTTGGTTAGTTTTAATTACCTAAGACCAGTTTATTAAAGGCATTTTAACCACATGAGTGCCTAAGAATTTTGGGATTATTTTCTATATAAACACTAATTAGAATATTTCCTAATAAATTGCCCGTAATTTCTTTAGAAATTAGTTCATAGAACCTGCACAAAATGCAACATAAGTGAAGGACAGAACTGAATTCACATTCACTTATTTCTGATATTCTGATAAAGGAAAATTATTTCCATTTTGAAATGAATATTTTAATATATTAAGTATATTTGTGACCCTGAACCACAAAACCTTAAGTCACGGGGTATATTTGTAGCAATAGCCAAAAATACATTATATGGGTCAAAATTATCGATTTTTCTTTTATGCCAAAAATCATTAGGATATTAAGTAAAGATCATGTTCCATGAAGATATTTTGTAAATTTCCTACCGTAAATATATCAAAACCTAATTTTTGATTAGTAATATACATTGCTAAGAACTTCATTTGGACAACTTTAAAGGCGATTTTCTCAATATTTAGATTTTATTGCACCCTCAGATTCCAGATTTTCAGATAGTTGTATCTCTGCCAAATATTATCCTATCCCAACAAACCATACATCAATGGAAATCTTATTTATTCAGCTTTCAGATGGTGCATAAATCTCAATTTAAAAAAATGTACCCTTATGACTGGTTTTGTGGTCCAGGGTCACATATAAGTAATATATATGAGGATGTGAAAATGTTTTGCCAAAACACCAATAAGCCTAAATTGAAACTGATTATGTAATTCAGCACTGAAGGAATGAAACAGCACTCAAAAAGATTTTTATGTTGTTTGCTCTTTGAAATTTATAATTTTGTACTTATCCACAAATTATTTTCATATCAATTTTTGGGCTTTGTTTCAAAGTCAATTGGATCTGCATCATAACTTGAGAAAAGGACCACTGTCACATGCAAAAATGTTTTTTTCATAAAAATATCAATGGATAAAGGCGATTCTTGATCTGTTGTTCTCTTACTCTGCCCTGTAGAGGACACAAAATTGGATGAGTTTGTGAAGGAGGTCCATGCACTGAAAAACCTGCACCATCCTAAACTGATTGAGCTGTTGGCTCTCTGCACACGAGGGGAGCCGGTCTACATTGTCACTGAGCTCATGACTAAAGGAAGTCTCAAATCATATCTTGCTTGTAAGTGTCACTGCACTCTTTTTCCTTGTTCACTTAGTGCTTGTATACTACAGAATAGTGTAGTATTATATAATATTGCACCAGATCTGGTCTGGGTATTTCATACATTACATTTTGTTTTCTTATCAGACAATCACGTCCGCACTGACAAACATCTATGGCTTTATGTGACTCCAGTGTTTTATGGTTACAGTTCAAATATACATGAAGTCATCATTTCCTTCAGTCTGTGAAGCAATTTCTTAACATAAATATGGCTTGTTGTTTCCCACTTGAACACATAAAAGTGTTTCATTTTCATCTCAGTGAATTAATACGTCACTTCTTGAACTGAAATGATATTTTGAGCATAATGCTTTGACTGAAAAGTTGAATTGAAAATTGTTACCTTCCCCTTCTGCTTTGACGACCAAAGCTGCATGAAATCCACAGTCCAGATCATTGTGTTCTCCAGTATGATTTGAGATAATCCAAAGATTTTGAGCTCCAGTGGAAGAACATCTGACCATCTGTACAAAGAATCACATGATCAGTGTCCTTAATGTATTAGTAATACTTGTTTTGTTTACAGACCTAAAAAATAATGCAGAATCTGAAATAATTTGAACTCATTTTTCTTTATAATACTCTAAATCAATTTACCAGATTTCAATTCAGATTAGTTTATTTTCAGATTTCAATTATGCTTTGAAGCCCACGTTTTTAGTTTGTCTCAGACATTTGGCATTTGGACACTTTTGTTTCACTGATGTTCCCAATGAGCAACTCTTTCCATCTCTTTTTTCTCATCTCTTCCTGTAGCACCAGAGGGTCAGGTGTTGACCTCTGCTCACCTGATCTACATGGCTGGTCAGATAGCAGAAGGAATGGCGTATCTGGAAGATCGACACATTGTCCACAGAGACCTTGCAGCTCGAAACATCCTGGTTGGAGAAGACCTGGTCTGTAAAGTGGCTGATTTCGGTTTGGCTCGCATCATTAAGGTAATAATGGCTGGATGTCAAAGAAGCCCCTGGAAATCTGCAAATAAATTGAATCTTAGTGTGTAATTTTTGTGTTTGTGTGTAGGATAGTGTGTATACCGCTAGTAGAAACACCAAGATTCCTGTGCGGTGGACGGCTCCAGAAGCTGCTCTCTACCAGCGGTTCTCAGTCAAATCTGACGTCTGGTCCTTTGGAGTGCTGCTGTATGAGATAATGTCACGTGGAAAGATGCCATATGATGGTATGGGTCTCTTTCTCATATACACTACCATTTTTTTTAAAGAAGTCTGTTATGCTCCTTAAGGCTGCAGTTCATCAAAAATATAGTAAAATAGTAATACTGCGAAATACTATTGCAATTTAAAATAACTATTTTCTGTGATGCCAAAGCTGAATTTTCCGTATCATTACTCCAGTCTTCAGTGCCACACGCTCCTTCAGAAATCATTCTAATATGCTGATCTGCAGTGCAAGAAACAGTTTTTTATTAATATGAGTGTTGAAAACAGTTGTGCCGCTTAATATTTTTGCAGAAAGAACAGCATTTGAAATAGAAATATTTTGTAGTATTAAAAATGCCTTTACTTTCACTTTTGATCAATTTAACGCATCCTTTCTGAATAAAATCATCCATTTATTAAAAAAAGACCCCAAACCTTTGAGCAGTAGAGTATATATCTCATATGCATGTGCCCACAGGGAAGAATAATAAGGAGGTATTGGAGATCCTGTCATCGGGTTACAGGTTACCATGTCCAAATCGCTGCCCCCCAAACATCTACCGTATTATGTTGGAATGCTGGCACGCGGAGGCTTCCAAACGGCCCTCGTTTCATGCCCTTCACAGTCAGCTGGAAAATATCTACTCCAGAATCTACTTCAAAACCATTGAGGTGTAGAAGAGGTGGACTGAAACAGAAGATTCTGTGGGACAGAACAGAGAATGAAGAAAAGATTTGCATCTCTTTTTGATTGCTTATATTAATGAAGTTATGTGCAATAATAAATGCTTGTTTACGGATTTTAAAGAGAATAAAAGATTAATTGAGAGTGGAGGAGAGAGAAACATGCATCTCCTTAATCTGACAGGGCCAGATTATCTGTAGCTCGTCATAGCGAATCTTGATCATGATTGGATCAAGATACCAAGCACTGTTATTTACTGTCATAATATCTGTCTTTTAGACTGCACTTAGTGTATTTTGCGCTAGAGTTGATCTGGCTAGTTCAGTTTCTGTAGTAATAGGAACAGGAGATTATTTGGTCTGATGTTTTCAGGTCAGAGTTTATGTTTACAAAAGATTCACCTGCCAGTATGGACAGGTGTGGAGGCGGTGGAAACTACGGCCATTTTAAGTTTGAACTGTTGAGTGTCTTTAGCCTATGTGAAGGCAGGCTGCACAAATAACTGTACCAGGTACACAGTCTTGAAATTAACACTGTGTTTAACACAGGAGCCATATGACAAAACTACCTGGGTAGGTGTCCTCATGATCGGTTTCGTAGAAATCACATCCATGTCAGAAGTCACTTGTCTTCCAATGAATTATACAAGATGAATTCTTAAGATAACACTTGTAAATAAAATATTTTTTCAGTATATGTTTCTGCAGTTTCTTTATCATTTGTAACCTGACTTTAAGTTTGACCGGAAGCATGCTGCTAGTCTGTAAAGCAATTAACCTCATATAATAAAGTATGCCTGTTTAGTCTACTGCGCTTGTGTCATTGTCGTCCACAGGCGTGGTTCAAATGCGGAAGGTTTCACTCTACTGTCAGTTCCCTAAAACAGTAGTCTCATGTGGGAATCCGCTAGCAGCTGTCTCTAGGGGACAGTTTTATCTCATGGGGGAATGTTTGAGGAAAACTTGCCCATGTCTTAAGACATTATGGGACAGAATATACGGACCCTCACCGACCGACGGAGAAAACAGCGTGAAAACTGACAGCGACTGTACCGGCGATGGGCTCGGTAATATGGAATCTGACCGTTACGGACAACCGGTGAGCGCGCCGCTGCCACCTCGGAAGACAGCCGCTTCACTTTATACGGCTCTGTGGGACTTTGAGGCTCGCGACGGCCAGGAGTTGTCGTTCAAAGCTGGTGATATGTTAGAGATGGTCAGCAGTTCCGGTGACTGGTGGAGTGCGAAGAAAATCGACTCACAAGGGCGCGCGGCCACCGGTTTTGTACCGTTCAATTATCTGGCGCGTGCGGAGTCCGTGGAATCGCAACCGTGAGTGTCCAAGCTATTTCTGAAAAGTAACGTTGGTCTGCTAGTTTGCTCATCACTTTTCAAAGCAGGGCTATTTTTAAAAAAAAAAAATCTGCAAGATTCAGTTTTAGCTTCTCAGCAGTAATCTGAACAATCGTAATTTACATTTCAGAGTTCATTTACGTTTCAGAGTCACTATGTTGTATGTAGGCTATATGAAATAATTTCAATAATTTATCTATAAAAACAATTTAGTTCACCCAAGACTGTGATTTTAATCCTGTTGGATATCCACCACATTCAGTAATCTGGGAAGCAATTAAATGTGTATGCATCTTGACATTTCACTTTTGTATTAGGTGTCACGTACAGAAGATTTAAAGGGATGGTTCACTTCTCTCTCTCGCTCTCTCTCTCTCTCTCTCACACACACACACATGTGTAATATTTAATACCATACATGTTACACCTGTTTCCAGTGTCATTTTTATTTTTTTATTTCATTTTTTTTTTTACTTGACAGAAGAGAGTATTGTTTTTCCTTTGTTTTTTTTTTTACATATGATTCTCAAAATATAAACTTGAATCATACATTTTTTTTAACTGTTGTTCCAAACTATAGTCAGTCATGGGATAACCTAATATAATAATGTATTGTATTTATTTACTTGTTTATTATTCATTGTATACATATATATATATAGACACACAACACAAAATTCATATCTTTATTATAATTAACTATAACTGTCACCTATCACTGAACAATATTTTGAATATTGTTGAATTTAAGGGGTCTGAGTTTTTATTATCTCACTTGTAATTTGAATTTTAATTCATATATGTAAACTTAACTATGTACATTTAAATCAACAATAGCAATGCATTTATGCTGTTATTGTACTTATTCCAGCAGCAAAAGCGATTCTATATTGTCTGGGCTAGTCGTTTGACATCCTCTCTCTCTCTCTCTCTCTCTCTCTCTCTCTCTCTCTCTCTCTCTCTCTCTCTCTCTCTCTCTCTCGTTGTGGGACACAAATAGAAAAATGTTTTAAGGCAGTAGGGTCATTCTACAGAAACGTCCACTTTTCTGTCCCTGGACTTTACAGAAATATTACAATTGAAATACACATTAGGGTTACAATATTTTTATATTTTAAAATGAAACAATATGTTATTTGAACAATTACACCTTCCTGAGCTATCAATGTGGCATTATTCTTTTTTAATTAATTATATAGACTTCCAAGTACCACAAAACTGCTTGTCCCCACAGCCATGTACAGAGGGAAAGTGCTTTATTTTGAGGTCAAAAATAGGATTTTCTACCATTTAAAATACAAAAGTCTATTCATACCGATTAAATCAATGATGTAAATGGCATACAAAAACAAAATGCCAAATAAATATGATAAAATATATAATGAAAATAGTGGTCCCCTGGAGTTGTGTCACTGGTGTTACCGCTTAACAAACGTCTTTTATTTTGGAATAAAAAATCACACTGATGACATCACTCGACTACCTCCTTCCCCTTTCCTGAAGATCTATGAAGGCAGGCCCATGTGAAGTCCACTGTCTCTTTTCAGTTATCAGACATTTTCAAATGTATCTCATGATTTCATATGAAGCTTTTAGTTGATGTCACTGGTGTGACCTACTTTATTGTTAGGGAATTGTAAAAAAAAAAATAGAATACAATTGAATTAAATTACTTAATTTAGAGCGTATACCATGATTGACAACAAGTGGTTTGATACCTAGCAGCAGCCATTTTGTAAAATGCATTTTTCATGAAAATTGTCACTGGTGTTACTGTCACTAGTGTTACCTTCTTTATGGGTAACACCAGTGACTCCCATTTTAGATAAACTTAATTCAAAGCTATTAATTTAGTTCTTTTGCATAAAATAGCTCTATGATTTTGTGATTCTAACTTTTATTTATCATTGTTAATCCTCCTTTGGTCAGGTATGGCTAAATTGAGTGCAGCTGAGAAGCAGCGACTTTACAGACAGCGTAGGGATACTGATCCTGAACATAGAGCAGAATACTTGCAGAAAAGGAAACGGAGTTATGTCAGAGATATTGAAACAAAAAGAGAATAAGCAATTTAAGTGAAAGGGGGAAGAGAAGTGAACATAAGGCATGGAGGGTCCGTCAGCAAAGATGCAGCACAATGCCACAGATGTCGTAAGTTTTGAGGGAGCGTGCAATTGGCATGCTGACTGCAGGAATGTCCACCAGAGCTGTTGCCCGTGAATTGAATGTTAATTTCTCTACCATAAGCCGTCTCCAAAAGCGTTTCAGAGAATTTGGCAATACATCCAACCGGCCTCACAACCGCAGACCACGTGTAACCACACCAGCCCAGGACCTCCATATCGAGCATCTTCACCTCCAAGATTGTCTGAGATCAGCATAACCAAAGAATTTCTGCACAAACTGTCAGAAACCGTCTCAGGGAAGCTCATCTGCATGCTCGTCGTTCTCATCGGGGTCTCGACCTGACTGCAGTTCGTCGTCGTAACCGACTTGAGTGGGCAAATGCTCACATTCGATGGTGTCTGGCACTTTGGAGAGGTGTTCTCTTCACGGATGAATCCCGGTTTTCACTGTACAGGGCAGATGGCAAGACAGCATGTATGGCGTTGAGTGGGTGAGCGGTTTGCTGATGTCAACGTTGTGGATCGAGTGGCCCATGGTGGCGGGGGGGGTATGGGATGAGC
>NW_015505926.1:63022-73267 GCF_001515645.1 Sinocyclocheilus grahami
TACAGTAAAACTGCACATTTTAGAGTGGCCTTTTATTGTGGCCAGCCTAAGGCACACCTGTGCAATAATCATGCTGTCTAATCAGCATCTTGATATGCCACACCAGTGAGGTGGATGGATTATTTCGGCAAAGGAGAAGTGCTCACTAACACAGATTTAGACAGATTTGTGAACAATGTTTGAGAGAAATAGGCCTTTTGTGTACATAGAAAAAGTCTTAGATCTTTAGAGTTCAGCTCATGAAAAATGGGGGCAAAAACAAAAGTGTTGCGTTTATAATTTTGTTCAGTGTAGTATAAGAGCATGACATAAAATAGCAGCGGACAATTGCACTTTAGACAATGTACTGTACGTTGTTGTACATTTTAGTTGTTTTAGTTCAAATGTTTTAAAATTATGTTTATGTTCTTTTACTAACTGTTTTCACTAGTTGGCAAATGTATGCCAAATGTAACAATTTAGTAATTGTTAATTATAGCTGAAGAATAAGGGTGTTTAGTCTTATGTATGTCACTGGTGTTACATTGTGTCACTGGTGTTACTGTGTGTTATTTTCTGTCACATTCTATAAAATGTGTCACGTGACATGATGATAATTTTACATTTATTGAATTCTGCTACACTCAAGAGTTAAGATTTAAGGGATTGTATCATTACTTGTTTATAACTGTTTTTCTAATATTTTCATTGTATAGCAAATACATGTTTGTGCAAATGAACTAACATCATTCAGTCACACTTTTAACAAACCTGATTCAAATAAATCAAACATAATCTCCTTATTTGTTGCATTATCATTATTTTTATGTAACTCTGACTATATGTGCTGAAAAAAAAGATAAATCATATTTCATAAAAACCTTTAAAATTGCCAAAGAAGTAAGCTAACACCAGTGACAAAAAAAGGGTACATGCGATCTTTAAATAAATATATAAAAAATCATTAAGCTGTCATTTATGTGTATTCATAAAGTCAAAAGGCAATCTAATAATGTGGTCTAAGTTTAAATGTTAAAAAAGGAAATACATTTTAAGACATCTTGCCATACCAAAAGTGGACGTTTCTGTAGAATGACCCAGTACCATTCCTAAATGCGGTCCAAAAACGTCAAGGTTAAAAAAGGATGCATTAGTAGGCCCACTAAAAACATAAAAACACTGTTTTATGCATGCTATACCAAATCTTCTGAAACTCTGGATAAAGAAAAGACCAATAATTTTGTTGTTGTCTTATAATGTACCCGTCCAGGGAATTGATAAAAAAGCTGTGAACCTATTAAAGCCAGTTCACACACCCAAGTGAATAAAAGCACCAGCCTCAAATACCCGGATTAGCGGTGTGTTATTCGGCAGTGTTAATGATGATGGTTGTTTTTGAGGAACAACACCCTTGAAATGTCTTAACTGACCATGACCAATCAGAATCAAGTACTCCAGAGAGCAGTGTAATAAAGCTCATTATAATCAGTGATGCTGTCTATGTGACACGACAAACCCTCAACAGTAAACGGTTCTGAAATAAACACCACTTCTGACAGAAAGGACAGATGAATTTGCAACGATCACTTTGCCACGTAGAGAGCTTACCTAAAAATAAACAGTTTAGCATCAATTACTCGCCCTCATGTTTTTCCAAACCTGTATGAAGTTCTGAATAAAAAATTTTTCTGTAGATTGAAGATATTTTGAAGAACGTCGTCAATCAAACAGTTGCTGGTAACCATTGATTTCCATACTATGGAAGTCAATGGCTACCAGCAACTGTTTGTTTACTAGAGGCGTTTTTAGCCTTTCCACAGTCCCCCATCAAAAAGTGTGCCCATATTTGAATACTCTTTTAATGCTGTTTTGGAACTAAATCATCTGTACCTGACATTTACAAAATGTATGCACAATAAAGAGCTGCTTCGTCATTGACAACCAATAAAAGACATTTGCAAGTTTCGTTTTAGCTAAATATCCACCTCATCCAGCACTTATTTTGTTTAGCGAACAAGTTTCACATTTTTTACTGTTTAAATGATTAGATCTTAATAGTGATTCAGTCACGGTTCTGGCATTGCTAGCACTGCTGACAGAAATCACACATGACTTGATTGCTGAAATATTATCAGAGAAAATAATTTTGAGGTGGATATACATCAATCCCTTTGACACATAAGGATTTATTAACAACATTTTACTGAGGCCCTAGTAAAAAGTTCTAGCGACATTATCATTATAACCGTGGTGTGGATTTCCCTATTCTCACAGATTTTGAATTTATAGTTATCATTATACTTATCATCCTTGATGTGAAATGAAACAGAGTTGAGCAGAAGAAACAGATTGGTTCAACAACAAATCATTTTGTGAATCAATTTGGTGAATAGTTTTTTTTATCAGATGTGATTCAAAGGAATGATCCGTTCACAAATCAAACAACACTATACTGTAAAGCTTAAAAAAGTGGTACTTTTTTTGTACTTTTATGGTGTTTTTACAGTATTTTGAAGCTTGATTTGGTTCTTAATCTTTCAGTAGATTGGATAAATGTGAATTAAATAGTGGATGATCACCAATTAATGATTCATTATTAAATACCCGTGCTGTTACACCAAAGGAAATCATATGACCCTGGTGTTTTTTCTGTTCTTTTAGGTGGTTTTTTGGAAAGTTGAGTCGTGTTGAGGCATTGAGTCACCTCATGTCAGCAGAAAATGATAATGGATCCTTTCTTGTGCGAATCAGTGAGACTGACAGCATGGGCTTCGTACTCTCAGGTGTGTCTGTGTTGTTTTCTGACAACCATTAAGGAGTTTGTTACAGTACACATTGGAATCTCTAAAAGGTACAATTTCAGACTGAAGTTCTGAATCTTGTCTCTTAGTGAAATCACAGGCCAAAGCAAAGCACTTCAGGATCTACCATACTAGTGGTCAGTTCTATGTGGATGCATCTCCTCAATTTGCCAGTGTATTAGAGGTGGTTGAATATTATCAAACTCACCCACTCTCCACTTCGGATTTACTTAGGAAACCCTGCATTCGGGTAAGACTCCTTTTTCGGGTAAGATTCTCCTCTCCTCTGCTTGTTTTTACAGTATATCTCTCGTATTGTCCTGTTCTCTTTCAGTTTTGTCAAATGAGGAAGTGCTTGAAAGAGTTTCTTCACTGTTATGAGAATGTCAACTTAATCGACATCAAGAAACTAATTTTTCACTATTCTCTAGCAAACATATGCTGATACAGTATCTGATCGAAAAGCATCTAACCCAGTGAATATGTGAGGATAGTCCTCATGAAACGAAATGTGTTTGTAAACTTCCTTCCTGACACCACTGACTTATGTTTCTGTAGAAAATGCCCCGGGTTCTTCCACCCCCCTCAGTCGATGAATGGGAGCTGCCTAAAGAACAATTTACTCTTGAGAAGATGCTCGGCGGTGGCCACTTTGCTGATGTTTACAGCGGCAGGCATTTAAATTGCAGTTCAAACCCTGGCTTGGAATATTGTAGTTCGATTCACCCAAGTGGAATAAATGCAGTACTACAAATACACTGCAGTACGACTTTGTCTTGTTTGTCAATAAGAATCTAAAATTTTAATTACACACATTTACTTGGAAATACTAATGACTTCCTTCTTACTCCATTTGTAGATTGTTTTTTCTTGTTTTAAGCATAAATCTAACAAAATGTTTAAAACGAGAAATTTTGCTGTGTAACAGAGATTTCTCTAATAAAACTAAATATATATTTTTAGAAATGGTAAATTAACAATACATATATTTTTAATAAATCCATGTTATGTTTTTGTCTATCTTTTTATAAAGCAGATGCTCTTGTGCAGAAGGACTTTCAGTTGGAGGTGCAGATCATGAAGCATTTCCGTCACAGGCACCTGATTTCTCTCTTTGCCGTCTGCACTTCCTCTGCCCCATTTTACATCATCACCGAACTAATAGAGAAGGGAGACCTGCTTAATTTCCTAAAAAGTCAGTCACTGTCCCTTAGATATGTATGATTGAAGTCTCTTTATATCTTAATATTCATATATTTTTCTTGTGGGTGTAATTAAGCTGTCTCACTTTCTCTCTCACTTCTTAATTTGATCTGCCTTCTATATATCACCCTCCATCAGATCCAGAGGGTAGGGCACTGGATATGGAGTCTCTGATCGACATGGCAGCTCAAGTGGCAGATGGAATGGCATATTTAGAGGCACATAACAGTATTCATAGAGACCTTGCAGCAAGAAATGTTCTAGTTGGAGAGGGATATGTCTGCAAAATTGCTGATTTTGGCCTAGCTCGAGACATTAAGGTGAGCTAAAATGATATGCTGTTCCCTTTCATGGGAACTTCGAACTGCGGCCTTTAGGGTCGCTATGGGGAACGCCTCGTCGTGACCCGTGTCTGAAGCATACATTAAAAAAACATCAACAACACGTTGAACGGCGACAGCCATGACATCACTACCGGTGGGACTATAGTATAAATAGGCACCGGGAGAATACATCATCCTCTTCTTCATCTTCACTGACTGTTTTGTTTGAAGCGTGCATTTCCGTGGTAAGAGTGATCTCTTTCATTCATTATGGTGAACACTAGCAAAGCGTTTAGAAGATGTGTGCATCCGTGTCATCGCTATTTGACACCCGATGACACACACAATCTATATGTTGTTTGTTTTGGGCGAAGAGCACGCACGCAATGTACTCGAGGGGGCAATCTGCGTGCACTGCAAGCGTTTTCCAATGAAAATCTCCATTCTCGTTTGTCTCTTTTTTCGAGTAAAGAGGGGCAGCCATCTGCTTCCCGCGATTCAGGACCCACCAATGCTGAGGCACGGAGGAGAATGAGCTTGTGGGGATCGCAGGTGGACCTGGCTGATGAGTTTAAAGAGGGGCTTTCCCTCTCGCGCTCGTAGGCTGTGGACGAGAATGACCCGCGGGAGGATGATGTTATTTCTTTAACATCTTCTGATCCAGGGGCCAGTGCTGGGTTCAGCCCAAGAGGAGCAGGAAATGTCTGAGAAGGGCGAAGAAGCTGAGGCTTTACTTGTCGTGGAAGCAGACTAAGGAAGTGACGTCGCAAGGTCGTCTCGATGAACGTTATCTTTCTGGCCATAGCCCTCCAGCTCAGGTGCTGGTAAGTGTGCACGTTATGCTTTGCCCACTTTCTAAAATCCACATAAGTGGTAAGTGTGCACGTTATGCTTTGCCCACTTTTCTGGAATCCTGTATGTAAGGGTTACTCGTTATTAACCTCGTTCCCTTTCTCTGTGTTAGTTTAGACCCCGGTACCTTGGGCTCCATTCATCTAGTGTGTTTCTTTCGACACACTCTGGAAGCATCGCTCCCCTCACCATTGAGGGTTATTGTGAGCATGGTGCTTTCTTTCGCTCTCACATGAGAAGGTTGAGTTCTCTGTTTCTCCAGAGCACCTGGAACCAGCAGCATCAGGTGAATTAGTCCCTTCCTCTGCCTCTCTGATGCGCTGAGTGTTTGGCTAGCTTGCCGTACGCTTACCCTTCTGATTCTACAATCGCGCTGTAGGTCGAGCCCCTCTCATTGAGAGCTGGGTTTGTGCTCCCTCAGCTAAGGTAAACTACTGCTAGCCGTTCCAGCATTGGAACATGCTGTAGGTAGAGCTCCATTCTCGACTGAGAACTGGGTTTGTTGCTCCCTTAGCTAAGTAAATTATTGCTAGCTGTTCCAGCTTTGGAACATGCTGCAGGTCGAGCCTCCTCTCATATGAGAACTAGGGGTGTTGCTCCCTCAGCTAAGTAACTGCTAGCTGTTCCACCTTTGGAACTTGCTGTAGGTTGAGCTCCCTCTCGATTGAGAGCTGGATGTTTGCTCCCTCAGCTACAGATTTACTGCTAGCCACTCCAGCATTATAAGCCTTAAGATAGAGTTGATGACTTCTCAAGTATATCGTTTTGGGATGCACCATTTCCATCTATGGGCTGCTCTTAGCTGTTCCACCTTTGGAACTTGCTGTAGGTTGAGCTCCCTCTCGATTGAGAGCTGGATGTTTGCTCCCTCAGCTACAGATTTACTGCTAGCCACTCCAGCATTATAAGCCTTAAGATAGAGTTGATGACTTCTCAAGTATATCGTTTTGGGATGCACCATTTCCATCTATGGGCTGCTCTTTCAGAGTGCCACGAGAACCCCTTAGAACAGTATTGTTTAAAATCCATGTTATGGTAAGTGTGCACGTGAAGTCTTTGTACACTTTCTAAAATCCACACTGTGGTAAGTTCGCACGCTAGTACTCTGTTCTTTTCTAGAATCCTGTATGGTAAGAGCTACGCGCAGCAGCTTCGTGCTCTTTCCGAGTGGTTTAAAACCCCGGTTCCGCCTTGGGTACTACTCCACCTATGTATCCTCTGGATACCTACGTTAACAGGGTGTTGCTACTAGGGGTCTGTTGAGACAGGTCCATCAGCATATACAGAGTGTGCGGTAGCCCCTGTGTGACAGGCCAAGACTAGTATGATTCTAGGCTCTTGGTTGTATTCCCTTAAAGGAATCTATTCCTGATTTCAAGCCTTGAGCTCTACCCCAGGCCCAGGAGTTCTGGCTCTAACAGGTAAGTTTTTTGGGATATGTAGCCTAGGCCTTTGGCCGTAGGAAATAATGTCACTGACAGCCGTCTAACGTCCCAGGGGCAACTCCCATGGCTGATGTGTTCTCCCGGCACCTATTTATACTATAGTCGCACCGGTAGTGACGTCATGGCTGTCGCCGGCCAACGTGTTGTTGGTGTTTTTTCAATGTATGCTTCAGACACGGGTCACGGGTTCCCTATAGCGACCCCTAGAGGACGCACTGCCTACTCAGGGAACCATGGTTACATAAGTAAAGTTTAATTTATTGTGCAACACATACTGTACTGCATGAAAATACATGTAAGTTCTAAATGTAATGCACATTATTTGCTGATGTTGGCTTATATGCCAATATGCAAAGAAGGTAGTACCGGCACCAATTTTCATCCTGGTTTATGAAAATATCAGTAGGTAACAGTGTTTGCACCATTGGATTCACCTGATCCTGTGATATGAAATCATATTTTTGTTTGCTATATATTATGATACAGAACAATAATCAAATCTAACCCATGGGTGATTTTACATCATATAAAGATGCTCTTCATAACCAGAGAGGAAGTTGTCTTTTAACTTCTAGTTTTAATGCTCTGTCAGTTTTATAGCCTTAGGTAGTGCAACGTCCAGTAATGAAATAAAATAGTGTGCGTTCATATCTAGGAACCTGTTTATATATCTGATGACAAGAAAATCCCATATAAATGGACCGCGCCGGAGGCTATTGGTCATGGCCGTTACTCAGGCAAATCTGATGTCTGGTCATTTGGGATTCTCCTTTATGAGATTGTCACATATGGAGCTGTACCTTATCCAGGTCTGTTTCAAGATTTGAGATTGAATTTTTCTCATTTATACTGTTTATAATTTATAAATGATAAATATTTAATTACTGAAGTATTTTATACTGTACAAATGATAAAAAATATGTATAGTTTACAAATGTATCTTAGTCATTATAATTTGAATCCGTCTATTTAAGCCTTGTACCTTCTTTAATAGGTGTCCGTAATTGTGATGTGTATGATCTCATCACACGAGACAACTACAGAATGCCTTCGCCACCTCACTGTCCACAGGTCATTTATAACATCATGCGATCTTGCTGGAAAGCAGAGCCAGAGGACCGTCCAACATTTAAGATTCTGAGGCATGAACTAGAAAACTATCAAGGCAACTGAGGGGACTTGCAAACATCCCGTGGTCTTAAACTCTTATATAGCAAAACAAGACTGACCTTGAACAATTCTTAAAGACAGATGCATCATACAATCATCTTGGATTAGTCCACCATATCAGTTTTCAGATAAAGAGGAAGATGCACGTGTAAAGCACTTTTTGTAGATTTATTTATGTTTAGAGCAATTATTGACTGAATTTAATGAGACTATGCTATTGTTATTTTTTTTGTAAAAAACATTGTTGTTCTCAGGTAAAGTGTACTGATTGAATGACCAAAAAAAATTTTTTATAAATCTGTAACTGACAGTGTAGGGGCAAGTTAAAATGTCTGTTTTATTATTAATATGATTTTGAAAAAAAAAATGATTGGTTGCATGTATACTTTTTTTTAATGTTTCCTCTTCTTAAATCTCTAATGCAAATATGAAAGCAAGTGGAATATTTCATCATACAAGTGGAATTATAATTTTCAGTATGACGCTAGATTCATGTGTCAAAAGAGCATATGCAAAATGCTATAAATCAACATAAAAGACTTTATGCTTTATGTTGATTTGTATACTTTAAATATTGCGATACTGACTGAACAATACAATTGGTCCTTGATTCTGATTGGTTGAGCCGCGTTCAAAGCTGTTGAACATTACTCTACAAACATACACCTTTGTTTACTTTTGTGTGTTGCGTCGGCAACCACAACTGTTTCTGAGGAGCTACATTGTTTGGTGGAAGAATACTGTTTTTATTAATACCATTACGCTTTATTTGCTCTGTTTTATTCTGTGAAACCTTACAACGTATATGGAATAACTGTTTTATAAATTCTGAGGAGCTACATTGTTTGGTGGAAGAATACTGTTTTTATTAATATCATTACACTTTATTTGTTCTGTTTAATTCTGTGAAACCTTACAATGTATATGGAATAACTGTTTTATAAAAGCAATAAGCCCCGTGAAGCGTGGTTTACAGTGAATTTATAACAGCTAAGGGGCGTTGTTACTTGGGGCTTATTGCTTTAATACAACATACTGAATGTATATTGTAATGTATTGTTAATGTTTGTTTTCCTCATGACAATCTTACATTGACCACAAAAAAAAACTTCCAAGAAAGAAAAAAATGCCAAAACATACATAAATATGTTGGATATGTTTATTTTGATTAATTAAAATAATAATAATACTTACTTTTTAACCTTTTTATCCAGAATGACGCAGCGATGGCATTACGTAAGAAAATAGTAACGATAGGCAAGGATTGCGATCTGCAAACTCAAAAGTCTTGGGACTTATTTAGATAACAGTGTTTATTTGTTTTGGCAAGTGTCATATTCATAAAAATATTAATATAAAAATACTTGCTGGAGCTGGTACTGAGCTGATTCATAACTTCTCACAATAGGTCAACCAAAGAATCAGGCCTGTATAATATGAAATGTCACCAGCAGATGGCGCCACACCAATATTTCAGTGGTGATCTGCAGTATGCAACCAAGAAGTCTATTTTTTATTCAGTTTTATTTAGCTGCATGTCATTTACGTATAGCATGGATATAATAAAGCATGAAACAGCATAAAAGTGATTTCAGCATGTTTATCAAATTTATATGCTTATATCATGAGGGACAGTATGGTGTATCCATACACACTGCCACCTTGATGCTTTTACTGCAACAACAAACACAATACACCTTTATGAGGGCTTTTCTCTCTTCAACAGTAATGAAGACAAGAACTGCTGATGTATGGGATCATGTTCGTCACATCATTAGAGACAGGGTCATTCTCATTCCTGTTATTCCTTTTAGCATAGCACATTTTAGCATATATGGTATTTCTTTATGGCAATATCAGAATGAAATGTACATAGCGTGATTTATCAATACTTTCGCTACTTTGGTTTACTATTATGTTTCCATTTTTAGCGATATGCCATATTAAAAACTCCCAGTTTATTAAGAAATATTACTGATGAAATATGTCTGTGGCTTTTTTTTTTTTGGTCTCTAATCTTTTATAGGTTTGAATTTGCACCCTGTTAGAGTTTAATTTAACCAAAAATCCAGTTCCTTATGACATCCTCCAGAAAGTGATTAATTTTGGTGGGAAAACAACAGTATAGATAGACATCAGTAAGTGATAGATTTAATAAATATGTATGGCTTTATGTTTTTAAAATTGACGTTATGTTGACATCCACATGTACAGTCGTGGCCAAATGTTTTGGCAGTGACATAAATTGTGTTTTGCAAAGTTTACTGCTTCAGTATTTGTAGATTATTTTTCCACATGTGTCTATGGTATACTGAAAAACAATGATTAGCATATCATAAGGTTTAAAGGCTTTTATTGGCAAAAAATATAAAAGGAGTCAATATTTACACAGTGTTGACCCTTGTTCTTCATAACCTCTGCAATTCGCAGAGGTGGGACCAAGTAATTGTTTTGCAAGTCACAAGTAAGTCT
>NW_015505926.1:73277-73914 GCF_001515645.1 Sinocyclocheilus grahami
TGGAAATGACACAGGAATAACACAGTAATAACATGGAAATAACACTGTAATAACAAAGGATTAACTCAATAATAACAGTAATAACGCAGTAATAACACAGGAATAACACAGTAATTACACAGGATAGCAGCAATAACAGAAATAACACATTAATAACCTAGTAATAACAGCAATAACAGAAATAACACAGGAATAACACAGTGATAACACAGCAATAACACAGGAATAACTCAGTAATAACACAGTAATAACAGGAATAACACAGGGATAACATGGTAATAACAGAAATTACTCAGGAATAACACAGAACTAAAAAGAGTAATAACACAGGAATAACAGCTTAATAACATGGAAATGACACAGGAATAACACAGTAATCACATGGAAATAACACAGTAATAACAAAGTAATAACACCGGAATAACACATTAACACAGTAATAACACAGCAATAACACAGTAATAAATACAGGCATAACAATGTAATAACACAGGAATAAACCAGCAATAACACAGTAATAAACACAGGAATAACACATTAATAACACAGTAATAACACAGCAATAACACAGTAATAAACACAGGAATAACACATTAATAATACAGTAATAACACAGTAATAACAGGAATAACACAGG
>NW_015505926.1:74189-87850 GCF_001515645.1 Sinocyclocheilus grahami
TAACACAGTAATAACACAGCAATAACACAGTAATAAACACAGGAATAACTCAGGAATAACACAGTGATAACACAGGAATAACAGCTTAATAACACAGGAATAACACAGTAATAACATGGAAATGACACATGAATAACACAGTAATAACATGGAAATAACACAGTAATAACAAAGTAATAACACAGGATTAACTCAATAATAACAGTAATAACACAGTAATAACGCAGTAATAACACAGGAATACACAGTAATTACACAGGAATAACAGCAATAACAGAAATAACACATTAATAACATAGTAATAACAGCAATAACAGAAATAACACAGGACTAACACAGTAATAACAGAAATAACACAGTGATAACACAGAAATAACACAGGAATAACACAGAAATAACACAGGAATAACTCAGTAATAACACAGTAATAACAGGAATAACACAGTAATAACAGGAATAACACAGGAATAACACAGTAATAACAGAAATAACACAGGAATAACTCAGTAATAACACAGTAATAACAGGAATAACACAGTAATAACACAGTAATAACAGCAATAACAGAAATAACACAGGAATAACACATTAATAACATGGAAATGACACAGGAATAACACAGTAATAACATGGAAATAACACAGTAATAACAAAAGGATTAACTCAATAATAACAGAAATAACACAGTAATAACTCAGTAATAACACAGGAATAACACAGTAATTACACAGGATAACAGCAATAACAGAAATAACACAGTAATAACAGAAATAACACAGGAATAACACAGTGATAACACAGAAATAACAGGAATAACTCAGTAATAACACAGTAATAACAGTAATAACACAGGAATAACATAGTAATAACACAGGAGTAAAAGCGTAATAACACAGGAATAACAGCTTAATAACACAGGAATAACACAGTGATAACACAGAAATAACACAGGAATAACTCAGTAATAACACAGTAATAACAGTAATAACACAGGAATAACATATTAATAACACAGGAATAAAAGAGTAATAACACAGTAATAACAGGAATAACACAGGAATAACACAGTGATAACACAGAAATAACACAGGAATAACTCAGTAATAACACAGTAATAACAGGAATTAACACAGGATAACATGGTAATAACAGAAATTACTCAGGAATAACACAGGAATAACACAGAACTAAAAAGAGTAATAACACAGGAATTAACAGCTTAATAACATGGAAATGACACAGGAATAACACAGTAATCACATGGAAATAACACAGTAATAACACAGGAATAACACATTAACACAGTAATAACACAGCAATAACACAGTAATAAACACAGGCATAACAATGTAATAACACATAAATACCACAGTAATAACACAGGAATAACACATTAACAACACAGGAATAACAATGTAATAACACAGGAATAACACATTAATAACACAGTAATAACACAGGAATAACACATTAACAACACAGGAATAATAATGTAATAACACAGGAATAACACATTAATAACACAGTAATAACACAGCAATAACACAGTAATAAACACAGGAATAACTCAGGAATAACACAGTGATAACACAGGAATGACTCAGTAATAACACAGGAATAACACAGTAATAACATGGAAATAACACGGGAATTACACAGTAATAGTGCAGGAATGACACAGTAATAACATGGTAATAACAGAAATTACTCAGGAATAACACAGTACTAACACAGGAATAACACATTAATAAAACAGATAGAACAGTAATACAGAAATAACACAGGATTAACACAGTAATAACACAGGAATAACACAGTAATAACATGGAAATAACACGGGAATTACACAGTAATAGTGCAGGAATGACACAGTAATTACACAGGAATAACAGCAATAACAGAAAAATAACACAGTACTAACACAGGAATAACACATTAATAAAACAGATAGAACAGTAATACAGAAATAACACAGGATTAACACAGTAATTACACAGGAATAACAGCAATAACAGAAATAACACATTAATAACATAGTAATAACAGAAATAACACCGGAATAACACATTAATAACACAGGAATAAAAGAGTAATAACACAGGAATAACAGCTTAATAACACAGGAATAACAGCTTAATAACACAGGAATAACAGCTTAATAACACAGGAATAACAGCTTAATAACACAGGAATAACAGCTTAATAACACAGGAATAACAGCTTAATAACACAGGAATAACACAGGAATAACACAGTAATAACAGTAATAACACAGGAATACACAGTAATTACACAGGAATAACAGCAATAACAGAAATAACACATTAATAACATAGTAATAACAGAAATAACACAGGACTAACACAGTAATAACAGAAATAACACCGGAATAACACATTAATAACACATGAATAAAAGAGTAATAACACAGGAATAACAGCTTAATAACACAGGAATAACACAGTAATAACATGGTAATAACAGAAATTACTCAGGAATAACACATTAATAACACAGAACTAAAAAGAGTAATAACACAGGAATTAACAGCTTAATAACATGGAAATGACACAGGAATAACACAGTAATCACATGGAAATAACACAGTAATAACAAAGGATTAACTCAATAATAACAGTAATAACACAGTAATAACGCAGTAATAACACAGGAATAACACAGTAATAACATAGTAATAACAGCAATACCAGAAATAACACAGTAATAACAGAAATAACACAGGAATAACACAGTGATAACACAGAAATAACACAGGAATAACTCAGTAATAACACAGTAATAACAAGAATAACGCAGGGATAACATGGTAATAACAGAAATTACTCAGGAATAACACAGTAATAACACAGGAATAACACAGGACTAAAAAGAGTAATAACACAGGAATAACAGCTTAATAACATGGAAATGACACAGGAATAACACAGTAATCACTTGGAAATAACACAGTAATAACAAAGTAATAACACAGGAATAACACATAAACACAGTAATAACACAGCAATAACACAGTAATAAATACAGGCATAACAATGTAATAACACAGGAATAACATAGCAATAACACAGTAATAAACACAGGAATAACACATTAACAACACAGTAATAACACAGCAATAACACAGTAATAAACACAGGAATAACACATTAATAATACAGTAATAACACAGTAATAACAGGAATAACACAGGGATAACATGGTAATAACAGAATTTACTCAGGAATAACACATTAATAACACAGTAATAACACAGTAATAACAGGAATAACACAGGGATAACATGGTAATAACAGAATTTACTCAGGAATAACACATTAATAACACAGTAATAACACAGCAATAACACAGTAATAAACACAGGAATAACACATTAATAACACAGGAATAAAAGAGTAATAACACAGGAATAACAGCTTAATAACATGGAAATGACACAGGAATAACACAGTAATCACATGGAAATAACACAGTAATAACAAAGTAATAACACCGGAATAACACATTAACACAGTAATAACACAGCAATAACACAGTAATAAATACAGGCATAACAATGTAATAACACAGGAATAAACCAGCAATAACACAGTAATAAACACAGGAATAACACATTAATAACACAGTAATAACACAGCAATAACACAGTAATAAACACAGGAATAACACAGGCATAACACAGGATTAACCCAGTAATAACACAATAAAACAAAATACTTTTCACTCCACTACATTTCTTTCAAGGTCCTCGAAGTAGAAAGTTGTTACTCTATAGCAGCTTTGAAAGTCAGTGGGTGATTTGTTTCTTCTCTAAAATGTGACTCTCTTTTTTCAGACAGTTTATCAGTAATCACTCTTGGGGCTACATGAAGTGATTTCCCAGCATTTTTTGAACACTGCCCAGTTGCAAACGTGATATTTGTTTACAACAATTCAATAATAAGAAGTTAATATTGTGGTATATATTAGACACAATATTGTTTGATTTTGCTCAATTGTGTAAGTGAAAATATTACCTATAAAGCCACAGAAGAACTGTTGTGCGTCTCCTAATAAAACACAATAGGTGTTGGACTTGAAGCAGCACTGCATAGTTTTGAGAATATGGTTGAAATCGTGAATATGAGGCAGATGCTGAATGTATTGTGGAAGTGCGCTGAGAATGACAGCCATTGTAAAATCATCTGCTCAAATTGAACCCTTTTAAGTTTCAAAAGGTAACGAAATATGCTTCATTTTATTCTCCTGTAATTGTTCTTAAAATATCAAGAGAGTTTTTTGCTATTGCAGCAGTTAAAGAAAGATCCATCCGTGCTGTAGGCTATATATAGGTCCGGGTCGCTAAAGACCCAAATATAATGATTGGAGAAACATTCATGCATTTAAGGGTTAATGGAGGTTTAAATAAATTTTAAAAAATGCACATGCAATTAAAATATAACTGATCGAACAAAAACAGTGGAGATCTGACAAAAACAGGTCTCAGAGAGGTGTTTATTACAAATAAAAACGAAAATGAAAGCACATGGAGTTGGCAGAGTGCGAGGGTCGTGGCGGGATGCGGATCCATCACTCATGGTGCACCTCGGTGTCGGACAAACAGAAGAAGTGAGGAATATTTAACAGCAGCAGTCACAGTGATGATGAGGTGAGAACCAGTGAAGTTCCTCATGCCCGCTCCGTGTGTCTGCTGGGCGGCGATCAAACGGACAGGGCAGCGCTTTTCAGCGGAGATCGCTACTAGACGAATCATGTAATTTGTTATTTTTATGATTTCTGTTCTCTTTTATCGTAAGTTATGCTATTACTCCAGTAATTTATACTAGCCTATCCAGTCCAAGTCAAGTTTCGAGTCATTGCTGTCAAAGTCTAAGTCGAGTCTCAAATCTTCTTTAATTATTTTGAGTCAGGTCGCAAGTCATCAAATTTGGGACTCGAGTCCGAGTCAAGTCTCAAGTCAAGTGACTCGAGTCCACACCCCTGGCAATTCGCTCTGGCATGCTGGATATTAGCTTCTGGGCCAAATCCTGACTGATGGCGATCCATTCTTGCCTAATTAGTTCTCGGAGTTGATCACAATTTGTGGGCTTCTGCTTGTTCCACTCACCTTTTGAGGACTGACCACATGTTCTCTATGGGATTGAGATCCGGGGAGTTGCCTGACCACAGATCCAAAATTTAAATGTAATGATCTTCAAGCCACTTCTTGCCTTGTGACATGGTGCTCCATCATGCTGGAAAATGCACGGATCACCAAATTGCTCATGGATCGTTGGAAGACGTCGCTCTTGCAGGATGTTTTGATATCATTCTTTATTCATGGCAGTGTTTTTGGGCAGAATTATGAGAGAGCCCACTCCCTTGGTTGAAAAGCAACCCCACTCATGGATGATCTCAGGATGCTTCACTGTTGGCACGTCACAGGACTCTACTTCGAACAATCGAATTTCCAGATGTCCCAAATCCTTCATCACGACCTTCATCAGAGAAAATAACTTTGCACCAGTCTTCTGCTGTCCAATCCTTGTACTTCCTGCAGAATTTCAGTCTGTCGTTGATGTTCTTCTTGGAGAGAAGTGGCTTCTTTGCTGCCCTTCTTGACACCAGGCCGTTGTCCAAAAGTCATGGCCTCACTGTGCGTGCAGATGCTCTCACACCAACCTGCTGCCATTCCTGAGCAAGCTCTGCACTGCTGGTGACACGATTCCGTAGCTGACTCCTCAGAAGGAGACGGTCCTGGCGCTTGCTGGACACTCTGGGACATCCTGAAGACTTCTTCACTGCAGTTGAACCTCTCTCCTTGAAGTTCTTGATGATCTGTAAATGGTTCTTCCAGGTGCAATATTTTTTGTAGCAATTTCCTTGCATGTAAGGCCACTTTGAAGCAACGCGATGATGGCTACACGTGTTTTTTTGGAGGTAACCATTGCTAACAAGAACACAATGATTGGAAGTGCTTCTTCCTTCCTTTTATAGCAATCAGTCTGCTCTTACAATCTAATTAGTATGATAGTGATTTCACCTGACAAGTACTCATTCACATTTTCACATGTGCTGCTTATATGATTAGTCAATTAATGTTAGCAGGGGCAAGTTCAAGCTCAAACCGGTGTGCACCGTTTTGCTACGGTTTCTGGGTTGAACGACATGTTTCCTGGAAACGGTGTGCAACGGGGTTTGAGATACCTTTTCTCTTGTTTGGAGGGTGTGTCAAAAATGTCAGCCCAATCAGCAGCAGCATGTATATAAACCACGCGGTATTAAAGAGGCAGCTCGCACAATGTAATTAACATCAAAATAAATTCACAAGAGCAACTATATTGTTTGCACATGTTTATTTACATTAAAGGCAAAATAACTGGAATAATAAGAGCACATGTATAGATCTGGAACTTCCTTAAGTCTGTCTAAATATCATTTAGTAATTACAATGTCTTCTGGTCCATATCCTTTCCTTAGGAAGGTGTGCTAGGCACTGATTAATGTAACATAAAAATACTATACATATTTATATATTTTGCTATGGTATTGTGGAGTCACACTTTCATAAACTTTTCTATATTCCTCTGATTATATAATGGTAAATATTACAATAACACAACAACAGTGATCAGCAATAATGATAAGCCTAATACTAACAATAAAATTTATAAGGTCATATAGATCATAACACAGTCTTGGAGGTAAAAAGTGGATTATCCTTCACCTGAAATGTTTGCCTTTTCATCCTGAAAAACGAGGCAAATGTTGGATCACAATAATTAGGAACCATAGTTTGCACAAATCCCTTTACTCTATTGGGATGTTCTCTTTTATTTCTGGACGGCAAGGGCAGTGACTGTAACATCGAGCATATTTTGCAGTATTAAACGCGCATTTATACCGATTTCATCAGGCTCCAAAAATTCTTCAAAAAGAACACAAAGAATGGCCTTCTCAGCTGCCATAGTTGCAACTCTTACATCATCAGAACAGGGTGTTCAACGCACCACCGTTTCCATTTAAAAAACGTTTTGCACCGTTTTGTCTGGGCTGAACGCAGCCCTGAGTACTTGTCAGATAAGAGGTGAGGTGAGCTAATCATAGACTGAAGACCCAGGTAAACAATTAATTAATCTTTTCTGTTTCTTATAGCAGTTTTGTATTGTTTGTAGTGTGATCAACATTTGCGTAAGTAGTAGACGTGTTAGGGAAGTAACACGTAACATTTTAATTATATTTTGCTAAAATGAACGAAATAACTCGAAAAAAGATTTGTTAATTTTGCTTAACTTGGTCCGAGTCGGTAAAATGATCCGAACTTCCCATCACTAGACACTAAATGACGTTGTGATGTCATTGCATGATGACATCATTACGTAATAACAACGCAAAATTGTCACTACTTCAAATCTCAGCAAAAAAAATTTTTTATATATGTTAATTTAGATTTGTTCGTAAAATAATATAACGTAATATAATATTAAAATATAAATAACTGTATTTTTAAATACAACATTGAATTATTGAACACACACATTTTTGAACAATTAGGGCCTACAATTTGTTTTTGTTTTTTTAACTAAACTAGTAAAACTACACATTCTGAAGAATTATAGTTTTAAGCAGTGTATTAGCAGTTAGTTAATATGCTACACTCTAAGAAAATATCTGTAAAAATAGGGCACAATCTACTATGTTAATATGAAGGAATTTTCCATATTGATTTTTCACAGTTTTTTTACCTGCATTTTAAATTACGCATTGTATTTTGGTTTTTCGGGTTACAGGGCTACAATGGATAATGGATAATGGATAACGGATGGAAAATTACTAGTACCTTTTCTATTTTTCTAGATATTTTTCTTACAGTGTATTAACTAATCAACAATTGCAGGTGCAAGCTACTAGCAAGGTGTATCATAAATTAACAATTATTCAATTATTATTATTAAATTGAACAATTGCTAATAGCAGCTAACTTAATTAATGTGATGTGTGTACTGCTAGGTATCTTTGGTTTCCTCATTTTGTGTAATTTAGATGGAAAATGTGTGCCTTTTTATCGTTTGAGTCACTTATCAAAAGTTGTTAAAAGTTGCCAAATAAATTTAAAAAATAGCTACATTTGTTGTTAGGTGCTTTTGGGAGAAAAAGTTGCTACGGTAGTATGAAAAGTTGATAAATTTAGCAACAAAATTGCTATGTTGGCAACACTGCTGACCATCGATCTGCTCTGTCACTCATTTCATTTCCCCTGGAAAACAGCTGTTTTTCACTTCACTGAACAATTGATACGTTTGACCTTAGCATGCAAACCATCTAGCTTATAGAATAAAAATTTTCACATTTGCAAGTAGACAACTCCAATATTTGATTATTTAAAGGGGTCATATGATGTTGCTAAAAAGAACATTATTTCGTGTATTTGGTGTAATGAAATGTGTATATGCGGTTTAAGGTTAAAAAACAAATTTTCCACATACTGTACATTATTGTTTCTCCTCTATGCCCCGCCTTTCTGAAACGCGTCGATTTTTACAAAGCTCATCGGTCTGAAAAGCGAGGTGTGCTGTGATTGGCCAGCTACCCAGTGCGTTGTGATTGGCTGAATACCTCAAGCGTGTGACAGAAATGTTACACCCCTTACCATACTGTGATGCCCTGTCCGGCCGGAGCTATTGGGCTATTATAAAGTCATTATAAACGAGGCATTTGTTACATCCAGTGGGGAAACTTTTATAAAGAATATATTTTAGTCTTTGCAACTTTACAGATCTTCTTTATGCACCAAGAGCTTGTAACACTCCAAGGAGAAAGGAAAAATTTAAATCACATCATATGACCCCTTTAAAACTGAATTAGTTATTAGGGCCTGTATAATGGTTCATGGGCCAGTCTTGGTACTCCTTAAAACGGCACTTTTCTAAAATATTTGCATTTATATTTTTGAATCCAACCTGGTCCAAGTTCACCTGAGGTAACACTAAATCACAAAATATGACAACAACACAACAACAGTAGTCACAAGAGTTCAAACTTAGATTAATTCTGAGTAAAAAAAAAAAAAAACTATTACATGACCTCAAGTTCATACGCTTGGACCACAAGCTTGCATAACATATTAGCAAGAGCTTCCCACATTAATTTAGCACTTTTTTTCAATATATTAACTTAAATTGTTAAAGGATGTAAAGGATGTTTTTGAAGTAAAAGAAGTTTAAGCAAGATGTTCAAGTTTTTTTTAAATGTATTAATGACAGTTATTGTAAACAGCCAAATATTAAACTTAAGTCAACAGATGAAATCAAAATGTATATCACTATTTTTATATTTTGCATTTGCCTGGTGCTATAATTGTTTTGTGCTGTTATTGTTTACATCTATCATTCTTCTATCAGTTGTGCAGTTCAGCAGTTCAACAACCTTTTGTGGTTTTGGATCTTAAAAAATAGGTCATCCACTCTGCATGGCTTCCAGCACCCTGTCTGATGTGTGCCAGTGTGCCACACTGTGGACCACTTGAGTGATGATCGACACTTCTGAGGGCAGTTTATTAACCTAATCAGCAGCTAACCAGGCAGTTTTTATCACCTTACCATGTTGTCATCATTCAGTGGATGGAGATAATATTAATAGAGTTGGAAATGTCTGTATTTATGAATATGGCAGCAGGTTTCATGTTGCTCTTTTGCTAAATTGTACAGTCAATTGAGGTTAACCACAAATAGACATGCACCCACTAACCTCTGTAACTCTGGCACCAAGCCAGTTTTTACTGTGTTGTGGGTGCAGTGTGGGTAACTGCAGCTGCCATGTTTTGACTGTTGCAATAGTGCTAAATCATGTGGGTGTAATTTTCATGTTTAAAATGTTAAAGCACATATGGATGTTATGGGGTAATTAATGGGGTAGTAGGTGGGGATGCCATGAAAATAAATGGTGTAAGGGCCAACCCCTTAATCTTTGTAAAGGTGACATATTTAGTTGACATGCATAAGTACATGCGGGCTTAACAAGGACACTGTAAAATATAAATTTTATTTTGTGGAAAAACAAATTATTCAAAGCTCTGGTTTTATATAAAACCTGGAAGGAGTCTTTAATACACATATTTTAGAAGTTGTAGTTCTGTATAAGTAAGTGTAAGTATATATATATTTTTTAATTTAGTGAACAAGACTAGTACCGGCTAGGTGTCGGCATGATTGTGACCCAGTGTCGGCTCAGTTTCAGTACCCAGTGTCGGAAGTGTTTCATTTCTCGTTTTGATTTCTCGTTGTGATTGTGGCCCAATGCTGGTGGTGTTAGCTTCGTTTTAGTACCCAGACTCAGGCCAGTACTGGCTAAGTGTTTAATTTCTCGTCGGTGTGATTGTGGCCCAATGCCAACAGTTTTGGCAGCCGAACTCGGGCCAGTGTATTTGGGCCGATTCTGGGGCGTCATTCATCCCATGTCCATGCCGAGTCTGGCAACTGCAGCTGGGCCGAGTTATTTCTTCCGGCCTGCCGGTTTTTAATGGTGGTGGAAGGTCGAACCAAGGTTCCAGCAATGTTAACATTGTCGACACTGAAGTGAGCGACATTTTTTGGTGAACCAACAAGAAGTAGATGTTTTATCAGTGTTGAGATTGAGAAAGTTATTGGTCATCCAAGCATTTATATCATTAATACAAGCCAATATGGAGTTGGTGGGAAAAGGAGAGTTGCGTTGAGAACTGATATAGAGCTGGGTGTCGTCTGCATAGCAGTGGTGATTTCTCGTTGTGATTGTGGCCCAATGCTGGTGGTGTTAGCTTCGTTTTAGTACCCAGACTCAGGCCAGTACTGGCTAAGTGTTTAATTTCTCATCGGTGTGATTGTGGCCCAATGCCAACAGTTTTGTCAGCCGAACTCGGGCCAGTGTATTTGGGCCGATTCTGGGGCGTCATTCATCCCATGTCCATGCCGAGTCTGGCAACCGCAGCTGGGCCGAGTTATTTCTTCCGGCCTGCCGGATCTGGGCCATTATCGGGCCAAAACGTTTTGGCTACCTGGGGTGTCTCAGCATAACTGATATTTAAGAAGGGATGTAAACTAGCGATATTACGGAGGTGAAAGAAGGGCAGATTTAGTGAGTGAAGAAATGTGAGGTAGGAAGGAGAGAGTGGAGTCAAAGATTATACCCAGGTTTTTAATGGTGGTGGAAGGTCGAACCAAGGTTCCAGCAATGTTAACATTGTCGACACTGAAGCGAGCGACATTTTTTGGTGAACCAACAAGAAGTAGATGTTTTATCAGTGTTGAGATTGAGAAAGTTATTGGTCATCCAAGCATTTATATCATTAATACAAGCCAATATGGAGTTGGTGGGAAAAGGAGAGTTGCGTTGAGAACTGATATAGAGCTGGGTGTCGTCTGCATAGCAGTGGAAGTTGAAGCCATGATAATGTTACCTAAAGGAAGCATGTAGTTGATGAAGAGTAAAGGCCCAAGAACAGAACCCTGAGGAACACCGTGAGAGTGGTGGACAGCAATGTAATGCTGACAGTCAGACAGGTAAGAAATGAACCAAGATAGGGCAGTTCCAGAAGAACAGAGAGTTGTGAGATTAAAATACTGTGAGAGATTGTGTCAAAAGCAGGTTTTGGCTACCTGGGGTGTCTCAGCATAACTGATATTTAAGAAGGGATGTAAACTAGCGATATTACGGAGGTGAAAGAAGGGCAGATTTAGTGAGTGAAGAAATGTGAGGTAGGAAGGAGAGAGTGGAGTCAAAGATTATACCCAGGTTTTTAATGGTGGTGGAAGGTCGAACCAAGGTTCCAGCAATGTTAACATTGTCGACACTGAAGCGAGCGACATTTTTTGGTGAACCAACAAGAAGTAGATGTTTTATCAGTGTTGAGATTGAGAAAGTTATTGGTCATCCAAGCATTTATATCATTAATACAAGCCAATATGGAGTTGGTGGGAAAAGGAGAGTTGCGTTGAGAACTGATATAGAGCTGGGTGTCGTCTGCATAGCAGTGGAAGTTGAAGCCATGATAATGTTACCTAAAGGAAGCATGTAGTTGATGAAGAGTAAAGGCCCAAGAACAGAACCCTGAGGAACACTGTGAGAGTGGTGGACAGCAATGTAATGCTGACGGTCAGACAGGTAAGAAATGAACCAAGATAGGGCAGTTCCAGAAGAGCAGAGAGTTGTGAGATTAAAATACTGTGAGAGATTGTGTCAAAAGCAGAGGAAAGATCTAACAGAATTAAAATGCTAATGGAGCCTGAGTCAGTGGCCATAAGGAGGTCATTGACAACTTTAAGAAGTGCTGTCTCAGTGCTGTGAAGAGTGCAAAAACCAGAATGGAAACATTCATATGTTATGAGATGACAAATGCGACTGAAGTTGAGCAGCAACAATGTTTTCAAACAGCTTCGAAAGAAGCGGAAGATTTGAGATTCGTCTGTAATTGGCCATATCAGAAGGGTCAAGGCCGGGTTTATTTAAGACCGGTGTGACAGCTGCAGTGTTCTCCTGAGAAACTCTGTATTCGCTCACAAAATCTTTTGTCTCTCACAAAAGCTTTGCATTGCCACAAGAAATTTTGCATTCACTTTCATATGTATTGTTTTTCCTTCAGAAGGTTTGAAAAGCATCAAAATATTTTTTTTTCTTCTGTCATATTATTCCCATCACCAGTTAAAGAGAAAATGCTGTGAATAAAAAAATAATAATAATAATTCTAGTTACCAACACGAAACAACACGAGGGTGAGTAATTGATGACAGAATTTGCATTTTTAGGTGAAGTATAATTTGTATATTAGTGTATGTATATATTTACAGATACAATAACCTATATATATATATATATATATATATAAATATGTAGTTGATGAAGAGTAAAGGCCCAAGAACAGAACCCTGAGGAACACTGTGAGAGTGGTGGACAGCAATGTAATGCTGACGGTCAGACAGGTAAGAAATGAACCAAGATAGGGCAGTTCCAGAAGAGCAGAGAGTTGTGAGATTAAAATACTGTGAGAGATTGTGTCAAAAGCAGAGGAAAGATCTAACAGAATTAAAATGCTAATGGAGCCTGAGTCAGTGGCCATAAGGAGGTCATTGACAACTTTAAGAAGTGCTGTCTCAGTGCTGTGAAGAGTGCAAAAACCAGAATGGAAACATTCATATGTTATGAGATGACAAATGCGACTGAAGTTAAGCAGCAACAATGTTTTCAAACAGCTTCGAAAGAAGTGGAAGATTTGAGATTCGTCTGTAATTGGCCATATCAGAAGGGTCAAGGCCGGGTTTATTTAAGACCGGTGTGACAGCTGCAGTGTTCTCCTAAGAAACTCTGTATTTGCTCACAAAATCTTTTGTCTCTCACAAAAGCTTTGCATTGCCACAAGAAATTTTGCATTCACTTTCATATGTATTGTTTTTCCTTCAGAAGGTTTGAAAAGCATCAAAATAAATTTTTTTTTCTTCTGTCATATTATTCCCATCACCAGTTAAAGAGAAAATGCTGTGAATTAAAAAAAATAATAATAATTCTAGTTACCAACATGAGGGTGAGTAATTGATGACAGAATTTGCATTTTTAGGTGAAGTATAATTTGTATATTAGTGTATGTATATATTTACAGATACAATAACCTATATATATATATATATATATATATA
>NW_015505926.1:87948-191797 GCF_001515645.1 Sinocyclocheilus grahami
TATATATATATATATATATATGCACAGCATAGAAAATATGCATAAATATGTATCTATTTTTATATATACATCTTTATCTAAATGATATATTATTGTTTAATTACAGGTGGCACATTCTCTTCGTATTTTAGCCATAAATTATCTCAAATTGAGTTCATATTTGAAAACTGATGTTAACCACAAATGGCTGTAAATATAATGCCACATCCTGATAATAAGAACATCTGAAACACAAAACTGCACCATTTTAGCTTCTCTGAAGGGCAACTGTCCAAAAAGGCCTTTTTAAAATGTATTTCTCCGCACCTGTTTTATATTTCCCCCCCATTTGATCATCTTCCCACCATTCACCTTTATACAGAATAACCTTTAATGCAAGGCAGCACTGTCAACAGAAGTGCATGCTTTACCCCAATAGCTCCTCCTATTCAAGTCTCTTTTGCAGGCATGTCACATGACTTTCTGAAGTAGTCCTGTTTTTCTTATTAGAAGAATATAGGTCAAAGTGGAATAATGGCTTGCAGGGTTTTCTCTAACCTCAAAGAGTTGAACTTTGCAGAGACTGTTATTATGGAAATAATTAGAACACAGAAAGGCAACAAGAACAGTTTACAGATTTACAGTCAGTATGCTTAAACAGAGTTTACTGCAATAAAGTGCATTTAAAAACAGTAGCATCCATGTGAAAGCTTGTCTCTTATATGCAAAGAGTTTCCACTGGTATTTGTGAGGGCTGGAACATATTGTAGCAGCGCATAAGCATCCCGACCTTTCCTTCATCCCAGTGTCTTTCTCAAATGGTCAAGAAAGCATATGGGTGTTCCTCAGGGTGGGACCTTCAACTCCTTAGCGAATAGCTTGTCAGTCCTCGAGCCTGAAGCAAAGGAGGGGTTTGATATTAAGCAGTCTCATCTGTGTTTGGATATGCATTATGATTCCAGGCTTTCCCTTCTTCACAAGATTTAAAAAATCTTCTGGAACATTTACACTGCAATTGGACTTTAAGGAGTTTTACACATGACAGACAGCCTACAAAAAGGCAAGGTCTACTTAAAGATAACATCAAGACATAATGCATGGACTTTAAAACAGCCTTTCTAATCATATATCTTTTTCTTAGGAATATAAACAGCAGCATTATTGTTTTTATATTTGAAGAAATGTTAAACAAAACTTTAAGTAGACTTCTCACACTTCTGTGTGTATGTGTATATATATATATATATAAACTGACCTAGATATGTCTAATATGTTGACATGATACTAACCAAACAGGTCGCTGAGAAAACAGCATTTGTCCAGGACTTTTTGCGTTGTTTTTCATAAATGTACTTTGTAGCTTGTTACTGTGTTTTGTTTTACTGTGGATGAAGTTTAGCAGGGGAATATTCACAACTGTGAGGATTGTTTTCCTCCTCTTCTTTGTTTCTCTTTCTCTTAGGCCAGCTTTCCATCACTTCTACTTCTATTCTTATGTCTCTCATTCTTTCTATCTCTTTCATACACCCGCCCACCATATACATCAATTCACAAAGAAACACTTCTGTCTTTTGGTCTTTGAAAAATGCCTGGAGGACTGATATGGCTCTTTGTAAAAGAATGATACCCTTTTCCATTAACTTTTCTGTTTTCTGTTGTATCTGTATTCAATTCCAGACGTCTCTGTTCACGTACTAACCTTTCAAATGAGATCAAACGACATTAAGTTTTTCCTTTAATCCCTTGCTGTTTCACTCTTTAACATCATCAGAGTCGGCTGATAGTTCTCATTGCTGTTATGCCATTACAGATTAAACCTCCTTTACACAAAGGCTTTTGTGTTCAAGACCAATTTCATGTTGACTCAGTGAGGGATTAGTGTTCATGACTAGTCTTGCGCTTAAGGGAGCCTTAACAAAACAGCCTGTTAAGTGTCTAAGAAAAGAAAGAGTCATGCAGGAGACTGCAGAGCTGTTGAGAATCATTGTATTCTGCATCAAAACAAGAGCACCAATATAGGCAAGATCAAACTATACACTTCTGGCTGGCTATATAGAGCAAAGTTCACTTCCATAATTAGCACCATCCAGCAATGATCGCACGCTGAGTGGTAGTGTGGAGGAAGTGGTTTTATTTTTAGAGGTGGAACAATATTTTGGTAGAGATACTCTAACACACCCTTAAGATAGAGAGATATGTCAGTCTAACAGCCTTGCTGAAAAAAACCCCAATAGAAACCATCACAGAAATTCTATTGGTTTCCACTGAATCTGAACACTGAACGTTTAACATTAAAACCATTCAAAAATGGTTTCATATAGTTTGTTCTGGGACATATTCCATTAGGATTTAGTGGTTTTAACAAGCAACCAATAGAAGGCGACCAATTACCAGTAGAGATCAACAGGCACCATTACAGTTTCCATTAAAACCATTACAATTCCCAGTAAAACCATTACAAATTCTGTGATGGTTTCTATTGTTTGTTTGTATTTTAGTCAGGGGGGAATTATGCCAAGTAACACAACAATGACAGCCATTATTAGGCCTAGTGAATTCCCATCAAGCACATAACAAACTAACATAACAACTGTTTTCACTCTTTCTGCAAGTTACACTGATATCCTAGTACTGTACGTGGTGACAAGTGATCGTCTATGTGTATGTCACTGAATTATTCACTCGACCGATTCATTCAGGAATAATACAAGTGACTCTCTTTATGAGTGAGTCATTGAATTATTAACTCAACTGATTTGTTTAAAAACTGATTCATTCAGAAATGACTACCAAATTCGAATCAGTCATATTTAGAACAACATTGGTTTTAAAAGACATAAAATACACTCGACACATACGCACTAGAACGTTTCATCTTTGTGTTTGCGCTATTTCATTGTCACCATTAAAATACTAGTTTAAACTTCTTATTCCCTCTCTTCCCTACTTTTTGACTGTGCATACCCTAGCAAAAACGGAAGTCTACTTTGGGCTTTTTATTAGTGGCTTCCGTGACCCTACAGAGGACAAGCATATTCTGTTTACAATTTGAGCAAAACTGGGACAAAAGTCCTTTCTTTGACTTTTGACACACGTGATTCATCTATAATCAACATGTTTGTTTTTTGTGGAGTCAACAAGTTTTGTCTTTTTTAACGCATGATAAGAGTTGTTCTTCATGTAGGACTTTGACCGTTTTTTCAATGAATTCGTTTTTTTTGCTATCATGTTTATGTGGCTCAAATTAGGATATTTGTTCCCTGACAATAAAATAAAGCTAATTCAGCACTGACCTTAACTCCTCCTTTTTTGCTGTATGTTTCCAGGTTCCAAAGAACACCCCACCTTCCAAGCATTTGGTTCTGTCATATTTACACATAAAAGCTGACCATGACCACCATAAATGCCCCTGTGTGTCTCCTTGCTCGGAATGAGTTTTATCGGAGTAAGTGCAGCACTATTTTTAGCTCTCCTCTGTTTAACCAGCTAAAGGACACGTGTTATTCTGACTATCTGCAGTTTCCCAAATCTCTGTTTGTGTCTCATGAATGAACTTGTACCTGAATTTACAGCACACATTGTTCCAATTTTAGCCTTATCAACTGACATAGTCATTGACTAATTTGTTGACCAAATAAAAACATCAGTCCCAATTTTGTGAATTGCCAGAAATACACCTTTGATGGCTTAAACTGTACTGAGCATTAAAAACATATAAAGAAATGTAATATATATATATAAAACTAAAAATGTTTCATATTACAAAAGGGATTACACATTATTTATTTATTTTTAAATACAACGCATGCCTAAGAGGATTTACTCTGTGGGGCTGTGGTCAGTTTAAGTTGTTTTCTTCAGATTCTGTGTATGTGTTTATGTATGTGATTGTTTTTGTTTGCAGGCATCTGCCCTACAGACAAAATGAAGGCAGTCAGTAGTCTTTCTGATAACTTAATGGAACCAAAGCAAAGACAAGTGACTGTCTGGGTGACCAAATCCAAGCACCAAGGTATAGCATGAATTAAACTGAGATCTGTCAATCTATATAGTTGTACATTTAGCCTACTGACATGACCATGTATTTCTGTCTAAATACAGGTTTAGGGTCTATGAGTGATGGCTGGACAATAAATGTGGTTTTAAAGAGCCCGGCATCCAGCGGAACCTCTTCCAAATAACAAAGTCCTGCTGATCGTGTGGTGAAGTAGACATCTGCACAAGAATAGCGTATAGAGCTCTGGGGGAAAAATGCTTCTCTACAGACACAATATGTGAATGTGCTGCTTAAAAGTGCTGCGCCAATAATTATTCTATTATTTTTTTTAGAGATAGAGATCTTTTTCATGCTAGAGAATAATTATTTTTAGTTTATACGCTATTGTTCAGACTTTTGGGGTTATTAAGTCTCTTCTGTTCACCAAGACTGCATTTATTTGATAAAAAATTCAGTAAAAACCATAACACTGTAAAATATTATAACAATTTAAAAGAAGTGTATTCTATTTGAATATATTTTCAAATGTAATTTATTCCTGTGATGCAAAGCTGAATTTTCAGCATCATTACTCCAGTTTTCAGTGTCACATGATCCTTCAGAAATCATTCTAATATGCTGATTTGCTGCTCAAGTAACATTTATTATCAGTGCTGAAAACAGTTGTGCTGCTTATTATTTTTTGTGGACACAAAGAGCAGCATTGGTTTGAAATGTAATTTGTTTTTGTAACTTTATAAATCCCATCAATCATCCCTTTTTGAATAAAAGTATTAATTTAGAAAAATAAAAACAAATGTGGGAAAAAATTCTTACGGATCCCAAAATTTATTATACTGGATAAATATCCACATAGCCATATACTGCATTTATTTTGCCTCACTTTACACAAGACCTGTCCCCACCACCAGTATGAGACAAAGTACTCCTAAAGAACAAATTGGAGAAATTGCAGCTAACAATATGGTTGTTTACCTTGCTGTTAAAAGATCCAAACTTTTAAGAGAGCCATCATTTATTTGCTTTGTTTCACGCACATCAGCTGGACCAACCTAATCTGTAATATGTGTTTTGACATATAATACTATTAGATTTAATTGTCAAGATTAACTTGACATGGCATTGAAAGTTTTGGAAAGCTGTTACCTTTCAAATATATTGAAACATTTTCTATTGCCTGCATAGCCAATATGGCAACTGATAAAACTGATTAGTCATTTACAGATTTTGACATCCTTCAATTCTGCCCATAAAAAGTACATTTCTTTTCATCTTCAATAAACTACCAATCACAGCACCTGTCACAGTCTCTTAGTTGGGACCTGTTGCTGCAAACAAAGGGGAAGTAATGTCTGAAAAAGAACAGAGTCAGCATGCCACAAAGTATTTATTTGAATTAAAAATAGAAAACTGTTGCTTTTTTGGATTATTTCTGTATGAGGAGAACTGACATTTCACTCAAGAGCAGTTGTCATGACATTCTGTCTGCTTCAGTTACCATCCAAGAGTCCAGTTTGTCTCCTTGCCAAAGTCCACTTTGAAAGCTGACGCGCTGAATTTAGCTTCAGTATGTTTGTTATATAATCAAATCATTATTTTTATGAAATAAATAAATGCAGAAGGGGCACCTTTCCTTCTCTGCACACTTGGAACACAGACAAATTAGTACATGATGATATACACAATTTCCCATAATCATTACTGTCAAACAGTACATCAAAATATCTATGTGCAGATAAACTGAAAATAGTATCTCCTTTCGTTGGCACCAATAGCCTCGTGGGCTATAGCACCATTGTGCCTTAGGACGTCCCAAGTTCATGGACCTTTCCCGATCCCGTCCCCCTCTCTCTCTCTCCCCCTCGCCCATCTCTGAAATACTGTCCTAACCTAATAAAGGCAGAAATGCCTGAATAAATCTTTTAAAAAGGGGTCATAGCTACATGCACTTTTACAAGTTGTTTGAACTGAAATGCGTGTTGGCAGTGCGTGTATACAACCACCCTAAAATGATAAAAATCCCCCCAGTGTTTTTTTTTTTTAATCTGGTAAAATGTTTCCCCCTTTCTCAAATCGAGCCGATCTCAGATGCCTGTCTGTCACACAGACAGGCCCCTCCCATGATAGTTTGATTGACAGTAGCGTTTCAGCACAGACTGGACTGGTGTCTTACCTTAGACCCGCCCTGAGTGACTGTCATCAGTCCGCCATTGTTTCACAGCCGGAGCAGATGTAGACAAGAATGACTCCGAAGCGATTGAGGTGTTCTGTTGTTGGATGTAATAATGAACATAGCAGTCGCCATTTACTCCCGACATCTGAGCCGCTGAACTCGCAGTAGATTATTTGTTTCTGAAGGGAATGCGCATAAATGCGTCTATGTTCGCATGAATCATTCATGATCCAGCCTCATCTACAGAAGAAGCGAGTATGTTTTGTAATGAATCTTTGCAAATCGCCTTTCCTAATAATGTGCTAATTAGCAAGTTTCACATGAATGCGGCTAAAGAAAACAGTCTCTCTGAGAACAGCTCGGAAGAGAGGGGCGGGGCCAGCAGAGCTCATTAACATTTAAAGGAAAATGCTACAAAAACGGCTTGATCTGAAAAGAGCTGTTTTTGACAGGGTAAAAAAGTGTTTTTTACACTACCATTGAGAAATTTTAACCAACGTACTGTTACAGACTTTTCATTAAGACCCTAAAGAATCATATCAACTTGTGGAAAATGGGTATCCTATGACCCCCTTAAAAAAAAAAAAAAAGACCCAATTACAGGGGGAAAAAAGCTGAATTTGTCATTTTAGTATTTGATTATTTCTGCACTTTATTTTAAAAGCAGCTTCTAGTAACTATTATACGTATAGCTAATATGCATGGGGTCTTTTCTCTTAACTGTAAAGGGGAGATGGTGGTGTATGGTTTCTTTATAATACAGAAAACAAAATATGAAATAAATAGGTGTCCAATAGCAGTAGTGGGCTGTTTAAGACCATTTATTGTGCTGAAAAACACAGGATAAGACAACAACAAGTAACAAAAACATTTCCATCAGTGTTAGAGATGTGTAAAAATGTACAAAAATTTTTTTTTGCAAGTTTCAGCTCTTCAATTTATTATGTGATATATATATATATATATAAAACAATGAATACAAAAAAAATATATATACTAAAACAGCCCATTATAGGGATGGGAAATTAAAAGAAAAAGAAAAGAGGAGCCGATTCCGTCCCCTAGCGTTGGTGTCCTGATCTGATGTCCGATTCAGGATTGAGGAGAACTCCCCGCCTCCGACTTGCCTCCATCGCTACTTTCGCTCGCTTGCCTCATCACCATCTCCCGGGCAATACATGTCACCTGCCCATTGGTCACACTCACCACCCCTGACCTGCAGAGAGCCAGTCAGATTAAGGGATTTAGAATTTAAAAATTGCTATGTCAAACGAACACCCCTTGCCATGAAATCTAAAATTTGCAACTGCATCTGCAATTATAAGTGCATCAGCACTTGGCAAGGCCTTCGTGTTACATGCACCAACTTGGGTGAAACTCAATCCAGTGACTCACTTCTGCTGAGCCTCCTCAGTAAGAGTTCCCATACCAGGCTGGTTCTGCTTCCCAAAGAAGAAACTCGACCACCAATGACCAGAATCCTGTTTGGGTAGACCTAAAGCACAATTAAACAACAGGTCAGAACAAGCAAAGCACCACCAGTCTAATCTTCGAATGGATTTAGTACACAATGCTGTAGGCACTATCACCGTTAAAGAGTCTCTGAACAAAGACATGTAGGCTGATGTATGCATGCAAGCAACAGTCCTGTTTGTAATTCACAAAAGTGATTTCCTCAACAGTTGATTACTCCGAAGCAATCAGACAAGTATTCATTTCAACTGAGCTGTGATTTGGGTGCAAACTGTGCAAATTGCATTGCATAACGTGTAAATGTCTTCATGTCATGTCAAAACTGTTGCAATGAAGTACTGATTGAGGTGGGGGAGGGTTGAAAAGACTGAAATGAAATGTAACTCACCTGGGTGATGTGGAATAACCTCCCCACTATACTCTGAACTGCCACACGAGCTGCTGCTGGATGTAGAGCCAATGCGCCCTGAAAAGGAACGGTCTTATAAGGCTAATTCTCTTTATGACGTCAACTATTAATAGTTGCATTTAACTATAACAGCAAAGCACTCGCAAAGGCAACTTACTTCTGTAGTAGTCGTGAGTAGCAACAAGGGAACCGCTAGATGGGATGGCTGCCATTTTACAGACTTGTGTAAATACTGACTTAGATGGAAACCCTGTGAAGAGATTGAGAAGACATTTAATGTTGAGAATGAATTTAATGTAAATAATACAAACTAGATAATAGCTTCTCATCTTAACCCTGAAAATGGATATTAATGAATACAGACTGACTCAGGGAAGGCATTTAAGAGCTTTTATCTCTCACCTGTGGTTTAAAACCTCGTATTGTTTACATATTTGTCTTGTAATGATACTCATTATTACACAGTTTAGTGCCAAACCACAAGACTAGCCAAACTGACGTTATGCCACATGAGACATTCATTGCAAACAAGCTTCCTACTGCATTTTTCAGAAGGCTACACGAGGAAGTTACAGTAACCCCATGGGAATTACAGCAGTTGAGATGACAAAGGAAACATTTTTGTCTCGAACGTGAGAAAACATACCCCATTACGGCAAAATACACGACACGGACAGATGTAACGTTACCCTCTTCAAATTCTCTGACCCAAACAATGACCACCCTTTAAAATATGAAGCGTAGACCACCATCTCACCTTCTTTTGCCGCTCTTGCAGATGTTATTAGAGCACGCTACTCAATTCAGTCGGAGGCTTTGGGGAGAAAACTCTAGGCGACGGGGCCCATTTGAAAAGGTTTGGATGGATAAGAGCCTCCACGTCCGTAAATATCTACCGCAGTGCTGTCTAACAAAAACAACTCGGTCGTCTAAATTTATATAGAGAGATGACGTCGACGACTGGCAGTGGTGAATGGGGGCGTGGCCTTTCTCTGCTCTATATGAACCCCTCAGCGCCGAACCGGATCAAACCAGCGGAAGCAAGGCTGGGGCAGCTGGTGCGCTGTTTTCTGGAAATGTTCAGAAACTACGTTCGTAGACATTGGTCTTGCAACAAAGTGCGTCCACAATACCTCAAAAAGGTTATCAATAAAGAAATGAATCACGAAAGAGTTTGGGGATTTACCTTAATAATATCGGACGACTCAGACTGTCACATCTCTGGTGGTGTACTGTAGTGGTTAGGGTTCGGCGCTCTCATCGCCGCGGCGCGGGTTCGAGTCCCGGTCAGGGGATGAGTGTTTTTGCGATCTTTCTCTGTTTCACACTCATGAGTTACAGCAAAACAAACGCTATTCACAGCTATTCAGTATTCAACATGACAAGTGAACATATAAGTGTAATATTGGGAATTAGTTGTTAATCAGAATATAATCTGCATTGAATAAACACAGTTATACATACCGATGATCATATAAAAAAAAAAAAAAAACTACTGAGGACTGATGTTAGTTTTTTAGCCATAAAGGACAATTTGGGGGAAATAGAGGAATAAATATAAACGATAAAGAATAAAATAAATCAGACGAATAGTTGTATGTACTGTATTATAATTGTACATTTACTGCTTGTTGTCACCGTTTTGAACTTGGATCCGCGAAGAATACGACATAAAATTTCATTTAAACCATTTTAATTACATTTCTAACTATTAACTAATTAATATGGGTAACAAATCATCTGAAAAATTATACATTACGTAATAGCAATTAATATAAGAAAGCTATAAAATCTTAAAGGGGTCATATGATGCGATTTCACGTTTTCCTTTCTCTTTGGAGTGTTACAAGCTCTTGGTGCATAAAGAAGATCTGTAAAGTTGCTTTTTCGCGAGTTTTGAGCAGTGTAGAGTAGCACTTGTTGTTTGTCATTTCTCTGATCACAAATGCAGACAGAGTGTTATGTTTAGGCGGCGCGATGCAACGCATAAAAAGACAGCATATGTCATTATAATAAGTAATTATGTCCCCATTGGATGCAACAAATGCCTCGTTTGTAATGGGTTTTAATGTTTTTTGTCTCCTTGCTCCGGCCGGAGTATGGTCGGGGCATAACATTTCAGTCACACGCTTGAGGTATTCAGCCAATCACAACGCACTGAATAGCTGGCCAATCACAGCACACCTCGCTTTTCAGACCGATGAGCTTTGTAAAAATCGACGCGTTTCAGAAAGGCGGGGCATAGAGGAGAAACAATAATGTGTTTTTTAACTTTAAACCGCATAAACACATTTAATTACACCAAATACACAAAATAATGTTCTTTTTAGCAGCATCATATGACCCCTTTAACTAGAAAATCCAGCTTTTTACACCGGGAATACCTGGCTGGCTGAAAGGCTGACTGTGTATCAATCCTATAGTCTTTATGAAGGGCCAAATATCAAACTTGAAGGCCCTGGATCAAAAGTAAATGTTACATTTTATCCAACTTTATAATATTTACATTTCTAGTCAAACTTAAATCTACATATATTTCAATGCAACAATAAAACAGATGCTAAAACAAAGATAAGTTGAAAAGATATCCACCAATGGCATGTTTGCGTAAAATGTGCGAAGAGCTTGCAGAAGCACATGGCTTCTCCGGTACGTGCTGTACTGCCACCTCCTGGCACATTTATGTCACTTACATTACGAAAAGAAGAGGAAAGATCAAATCATAGGCCATTTGAACGAATGCTTTATTGATATACAAACAACTGACAAAAATAAATGAAGCATTACACTACTGTTGTTCTAAAAGAAAACAATCTGAAACCTATAAATCTGAACAGCAAGGCTGAGATCTCTAATTTAAAGCTATATGGTGCCTGTTCCCTAAACAACAACCTCCCGAAAATGACTACAAAAAATAATAAAAAAGAAGTCCTTTCCCTCTGAATGTTCACGATATTTTCTCATCTTTTCACCGTTTGCAGAACTACAGGTGTATCCACACGTGGATTCCAGTAGAAAATCACGTGATGTTGCATCTCATCTGCACCAGTCAGTCACATGTATGCAATCCCTTGCATCTCACCCAATGAAGCATGTATTTGTCATTGTGTAATATACTGAAACAAGACCACCCACTGACACCCATATAAGTGAATGAAATATCAGAATAGAACTGATAAAAATAAGAGATTACACTTGCTAATAATGAAATATACTCCAATATCTTTTAGGTAAAAAGTGACTGTGCTACCATACAGACAACACTAGCGTTCACGTCTGTTGGGAAAAATCAACAAATGCCACTAACAAAAGAAATTAGACTTAGCAGGACTTACTCGCCACTTGACATGTTGGATAAGTGCACATGAAAGTAACAGCATTTTTATTTCTTAAAATTGAACAGTGATCTTTGTGACGTGATAGTTTGTGTGTGTGTAACATTCTGACAACAAAAGGTCTATGGCACACACAGCATGGCACAAAGCAAAGGCAAGCGATTTCCGATGTCAACAGCATAAATAAAACATTCCCATCAATGAAAATAAAATAACTGAAAGAGCAAAAGGTAAAAAAAACTTTGTGTAACATGTTTTTACCAGCAACAGACCAATAAAGCAATAGAGAGTGCGAGTGTAAGGCCGACTGAGAAGGTCAGACATTCACCAGGTGTACAGCAAAGCATCGCTTCACATTGTACTGAGAGTAAAAAACACCACAACTGAATGCTCAGCAGCAAGTTTCTTTTCTTTATTGGTCTAAAATCCTCCCCCCTTCAGATTTAAATGTTTCTTCTTTGTGTATTTTGTACCCCTCTGGCGCCTGATGAATGCTGCTTGGCAGTACTGTTTAAATATAGTTATTTGTATTCCTTTATAGTCATATATAGATAAAAGTTATGTAAAAACATTATGCAAAGCAGTGTAAAATAGTTTCTAATACAAAATGATTCATCATTTGTTTTCTTTTGTACAACCTGTGATGATTTCATGTCACAGAATCTGTACTACGTGTGTGTTTTCAGTGAGATGAGCAAGCACATGCTAGCAGTAGGTGGAGGGGGATCAAAGGAGACAGAGGAAGGAGGGATGAAAGAATTCAGAGAGAACTGGGACAACGGAAGTGTGGGTGTAGTCAGGATTCACAAAGAATGAGATGTGTTTAAATCAAGAGGGTGGGCTCTCAGAACGGAGCGTTGTCCTGCACCGGGTTTGACTCGTTCGGAGAGTGAGCACTTTCACCATTGGCTTTTCCTCCAACCACCTTGTACTGAGACACACAAAACACATTTAGAAGCATGCAGGACACAGAGTTCCCAGGATTAAGAAAACATCTTTTTTTAAATCAAGTATAAAAAGCATGTGTCAAGTTACACTTAGACATGCTCTCCACAATTTTTTAACAAAAGTTTACATTTAGTGATTAACAAATTATCTGGTGTAATTATAAAGTAAAAATTCTCAAAATATATGAATATTTTCCAAAAAGTCATGCAGTTTTTTGGGGGGAAAACTGGCCATGAGGGACTTTGAGGGCTCTCCATACAACATTGATAATAATACATGTTTCTTGAGCAGTAAAACAGAATATTAATGATTTCTGAAGGATCATGTGACACTAAAGACTGGAGTAATGATGCTGAAAATTCAGCTTTGCTTTACAGTAATAAATTACATTTAAAAATATATTCAAATAGAAAAGAGTTGTTTTAAATTGTAATATTTTTTCACATTATTAAAATGTAGTTTTTTTTCAAATCAATGCAGAATTGGTGAGCATACAAGACTTCTAAAAGTCTTAATAGTGTATTTGATATAATTTCTTGTTTCTGTCGCTGCATGATTGTACCACATGACTTTGATTTGGTGGACAAAAGTCTTTGTTTTTGTCTTTGTCAATATTTGAAATATATTAAATGTATTTTTGAATAAATTAATAGATTAAATGAGCATCATGTCACTGACCCAGTTTCAAAAGTGAGCCTTACCTTGATGTTTCCAACTTTGTCCTCAAATGATTTGAAGGTTGGAGAGTTCCTATTTAATAAAACATGCATTAATCCCAGAAGAAACATTACAATTAATTAGAAATGAGAAAGTGGGCTCAGTAAAGTAACTGGCAGTTAAACACCACGAGTATGCAAAGAAAAAACTTTTATCGAGTTGTATGAGAATATTCAATCCAGCAATTGAAACAGTTTAGTATTATTTGTTTTGATAAAAAAAAAAAAAAAGTGTATATATATATATTTTTTTTTTCCTCACACAAATGACTAACATTTTAATGTCTAATGAATCCGAAACCATTTGAGTTGAGGGGCAGTGGTTTACACTAGTACTTTACCTCATAGTTGGCATACTTATTGAATGGCGAATGGAGTAGTTGCTACTTCGAAAGCATTAAAAGGAGAAAAAGTTGTGTGTATTAGCAAGCAAGCAGGACAGCAAGTGAGAGATCAGCTGGGTTACACCCCACACAGACTGCTAGTTTATCCGAGATCTTTAAAAATCATCATATTTGTTCACATAAAATAGCACTAGAATCATGCATAATCAAAATTAGCTGGGTTTTGGAGCTAAAATAACATTAAAATCAATTTTGCATTCAAATTATATTTAAATACATTTTTAAAAATGAAATGGGCTTGGTATTACAAACAGAGCTCTGTTAAGCATTAACTTTTTGATGACATTAATCAGTCTTACCCAAAGGAGTTAGAGAAAGGAAGAGCTCTGTAGACCAAGCAAGGGCAGCGTTTAAAAAGAAAGGGGGAATACAAAACCAATCAGGTTGGCCAAAGCAAGCAGGAAGAACAAATTATGAGAACTATTGTTCTGATACTGAACCAAAAAAAACAATCAAACCATTACATACGGCTCAATAAGATGGATAGATGTTAATGACACAAACAATGATAAAAGTGGCTAATAAATTTGAGTTATAAAATTATGTGTCTGATGAATGAAAGATGACATTTGGATCGACAGAGCAGCAGTTTTAATTCATAAAACATGGCTGAAGTTTTTGACCTGTTGAATGAAGCTATTAGCTTCTCTATTGAGCAGCTAATGATTTTGAGACTTATAACTAAGTCTCATGCCCTCTGCATGTCAGAACACGGAGTATCTACTACCAACAGGTCACGTTCAATAGAAGGAAATTCAGGCTTTCATAAAACTCCTTCTCTTCTGCCTTCTGTTTGTGTTAGGAGTGGTGAGGGAAGTTAAATAAATGTGTGCAAATAACAGTAAGAACAGAGACAGTCTATGCAGTAAAGTGAATCAGGAGCCAGGAAAACAAGTTAGGTAGAGCTTCTGTTCATCATATGCAGTTGAAGTGGCTCTGCTGACTGTGGCTGCACTGCATTAACACTCATTATGGATAATAATGGCTTCACAGTGATGATGAACGGCAGCAGGATATGATACAAACGTAAACGGGTGGATCAATAACCAAAGAGAGCAGGGACAGAGGAAACACAGGCATGAAGGCTTTGTTCAAACACTGTAGGCAAATCCAATTCAGTTTCTAATCCAATATTTTGTCTGCATTGTTATTTCATTGGACGTAAACACACATATGATGTCGTTTAGATTGTATTTTCTTTCTTTTTTGGTTTTCAGAATCAATGAATTTTGGGTGGATTTTTGTTACGTCTAAACAAAGCCAAAGACAGAATGAATAAAATCAAAGGCATGTGATGGAAATCCAATATAAGTCCATGAAATGCCATATAAACACACACACAGAAATGCAGTTTAAGATAAATCATGAGCAGTTTTGACACAACAGAACTGAAATGCTCAGCTAGGCAAAACACATTAACCAGGAACCATGTGTTAGTCTTAATTCATATTACCCAAGAAAAACTAAATTAAATAAAAACATGCGAGTTAAACAAAGAGATGCAAATTGAAGCGATTACAGTCACACTGTAATTTGTGACTGGAATAAGACTACTAGAGAAACACAGGAAGAACAAGGGTGGGTATTTTGACTTGTGCCATACCTCATGTCACCCAGTTTCCTGCTGATGGCCGTGCCAACAGTGGAGAGGGCTGCTGAGGTCTTCTGTCCAGCCTGAGACAGCGTTTCCTGAGTCTTTTTATACCTGCAAAGAGAAAAGGATGTGGGGGGAGAGAGAGAGAGAGAGAAAATGCAAAAATCATGTGAAACTCTTCAATGTCCATGAACCTCTCCACTTCTCAGGAGTTAGACAACATGACCACAGCTGTTTCCTGAGTCTTTTTATACCTGCAAAGAGAAAAGGATGTGGGGGGAGAGAGAGAGAGAGAGAGAAAATGCAAAAATCATGTGAAACTCTTCAATGTCCATGAACCTCTCCACTTCTCAGGAGTTAGACAACATGACCACAGCCTCCAGATGACAAAAAACAGTCAGAACTCTTAAAGTCATCCAAGAAATGTTCGTTGGTCATACACTACCATTCAAAAGTTTGGGGTAAGATTACGTTTTTAAAGAAACTGATACATTTTTTTTTTCAGAAAGGACACATTACATTAATCAAAAGTGACAAATGTTATGGCAAAAATGTTACAAAGTATTTCTATTTCAAATAAATGCTGCTCAGTTTAAATGTTTTATTCATCAAAGAATCCTGAAAAAAAATGTATCACATTTTTTATAAATACATAAAGCAGCAAAATGGTTTTCAACATTGATAATACTAAGATCATAAAGGATCATGATTTCTAAATCAATCTGAAGAGACTGGATTTTGTAATAATATTTCATAGTATTACTGTTTTACTATATTTTTGATCAAATAAATGCAGCATTGGTAAAAATAAACAGACCTAATTACAGACCTCAAACTTAAATGGTAATGCACATCTACAGAGTAAGCACATTTGCAATTGCAATTCACACTACTTAGAAACGCAATATAAGGCTGTATTATCTAATAACCCAGCAACAAAATATCCATGAAGCATAGCAAGCCACCTTAAATCAATCTTTTAACCCTTCATGACCTCAATGAAACCAGAAAACATCCTTGAAAACACACAAAATGAACAAAGAATGAATTAACTCACACTTCAGAGCTGGCAATGTCATCCAGAGTGGCAGAAGCTGAAAGATATCTACAGTACAAACGAACAGGGTAATACATTCAAATCTCCACTCTCTTAATCACAACATGTTTTAACACACACATAACATTTCATTTAAAAAAATGATGATTATACAGTTATGTCGCCTCACAAACAAAAAACAAGCACTGCTAAACTGCGCAGCCAGAAATTTGTGAGCTCAAATAAGATGTGCGAGTATACTGGAGCTTTCAAGCACAAAAAGTCACAGACAGCAAATCTTGAAAGTCAAAAAGACATTACAAACCACCTTGGCTATTGGGAAACACGTAGCATGTTAGCAAAGTGGATCCTGATGTAATATTCATGACTATAGCAAGTGCACAAAACTGCAGAATGGACTCGGGAAGCATTAATTGGCCTTTACCGCTACAGACGTGGCATTCATTCATCTGAACATGACAAGACTTTCCTTACACAAACACAAGCTCTCTCCGTAGACGTCTCTGTCTGAATGTGATTCAAACTGTGTGTGTAAAGAGGGAAGTGGGAGATCTCTCACACACTCATGATAATGTAGCCTGTCTGACAGGTTCAGCTAAACCTCCAACTACATCAGGACTGCCACTAAAAGTCATGAGACCTGTGGAAAACCATAGAGGACCTTAGTCTCATGACAGAGTCTGATTCCAGAGTATCACTCTCATGACAGCCCTGTCTATACAGCTAAACCTGTCAGAATTACTGTAATACTATTTAACTAAAAAAAAAAAAAATCATTTTCTAAAGTTGGTTCCTCTGACTAAATGGCAAAATGGCTTCAACAGTTAGTAGTAGCTAACAACCTGTTTGATATGCTATTTTATTATAGTCAGAGTAATCTGGTGCACCTTTGTTTAATATTTTGTAAAAGTACACACTCTACCATTCAAAAGTTTGGGGTCAGTATGATTTTTTTTTTTTCTTACAAATTAGTATTTTTATTAATTAAATTGTTCGAAGTGAGAACAATAACTTCTATTCAAAGAATCCTGAAAATATATGAAAACAGAAATATTAAGCAGCATAGCTGCGTTTAATATTGATAATAGTAAGAAATCTTTATTGAGCATCAAAGCAAGCATATTAGAATGATTTCTGAAAGATCATGTGACTCAAAAGACTGGAGTAATGATGCTGAAAATTCAGCTTCGTCTTTACATGAATAAATTACATTTTAAAACATTCAAATGGAAAACAGTTCTTTTAAACTGTAATAATATTTCACAATACTACTCTTTTAAAAATCACCTTTGTTAAAAAAAAATGCAGCCTTGTTGTGCTTGGGTGAAGTCTTTCAAAAACATTTTTAAAAAATCGTATATCAACACCAAACTTCTATCGAACTTTTGAATAGTAGTGTATCTACAGTATAGAGATGAATTAGCGTAGCGATTAATTATTTGCAGACATAAAGCACTGCTATAGAGACGAATAATTTCAACAAGCAAGAATGTGAACAGCTGATTTGAATTTCATCGGCTGATAATTCAGATATGGTACATGAATGCAGCATAAGTTTTAAAGAAGCAAACATCTGGAGGATCCTGAGTATCTCAGAGAAGGACAAAGAGACTGAAGGAAAAAAAAAGAAGGGTCAAAAATACGCGAGACATGATTCAGTGTTTCAGACGCCCACTTCAACTAAAAAGCAAAAATACCTCTGGCCTTCATCATGTGGCAAAAGTTTCAGTTAGTCGAGTGGAGCATTTATGGGGCTGATAAATATGTACATTGTATTAGAGCAGGTTAGAGTCAATGATACAAGAGATCAGATCATAGCATCTCTGTTTGAGAGACAGGTTTTAGTGATTTGTGTTGGGCTGTATTTGATATGCATGGTTTTATTTAACCCATCAAGGGGTGGAGCATTTGAACACCTGGATCTATATTTGATGCACTGCATCCATTGCTCCACCAGAGCAGAAAAACCCCAAGGCAGCAGTTAGGCCTATGTCTTCTCCTAAAACACACTGGCTTCAGGTGTTCAAATGCTCAGTTCTCACTGACAGCTCGAGAGTAGGTGAGAGGAGTTCATGCATTCACTGCAAATACTCGGTCAAACACTCACATATCACACCCTGCAACATTCTCATTCCACTGGCCCAGCTTCTCTGACATCACCACATAGCTAAAAAACACAGACGTGGTTATGTGCTGCCTACAGCAGAGCTCAACGGCACAGCACTCAAGCAAAATATGGTGTTACTGATAACTACCTCTGACTGAAAACAAACCAATAACTCCATGGTTTGAAGTACTGACAGACTGAAATATTGGCTAGGCAAATTATTCTGCTGATATTTGGCCATATTTTGGCAAATTTTTATATATTTGAGTAGATACTGTGCAAAATAAATGCTTACTTTTGTGTATACATTTTATGGATACAATGAACATTATGAATAACAGGCTGATATAACAGGCACTTTATCCTAAACTATCCACAGGGTTATTACACTATAGCAAAAATGAAATCACATGTTTTGGTAGGCTAACATTAGACTACCAAAATGGTAGTCAACTGAATTGCATTGAATTGAACTGCACATCAAGGCACTCTTGGCCCATGCAACCTGGGGCTATTAAGGGCCCAAGGTACTGACCAGGACCATAACCTCAGCAAAGTCCTGTAAAATACTACACATACTCATAAAACCACCAAAGTTTTTCCACCTACAGGATCAAAAACAGCAAACATCTGTTGTTTGTCTCAGATCTTGAGAGTCACACTCAAACCAATGGCCATGAGCTCCAGCTTGGAACACAATAAATGGTGGTGATTCATGTCTGAGTCGACTACAATCCTCCCACAGAGCCCTTTGAAACTGGACTGCCGTTTTTGCACTGATAAAAAACAATTACACTGAAGGACTTACAGCTGATGGCATAGATGCCAGTCTATAATATACACAGAAAACAATGGTCATCTCTAGGGTTGGGCGATGTCTACCAAATTGGCATCGGACGATGTCTGCAGTGAAACATCATGATGGACGATGACATCAGGGGCGGGGCGGGGTTAAGGGTGTGCCCGAAGCGTGAAACAAATAACGCGTTCTACGGAGTCACTAAAAGGTTAGCCGCATGTTAGCGGTAGCCTGTGGCATTACAGTACATGAAAGTTCACTTACCACATACACAGAGTAAGGATAAATATCTGATAGGACGATGGCGAATGATTTGCAGATCCTGAGCACCAATGACAAACATCTAATCTTGTCAAATGTGTGGTAAGTACTGCCGCTCCATAGTATACAGTCCTTGTGGTTTCCGTAGTACGCTTCATTTCCTTTCCGAACACGGAACTGGGATGCGGCGGATTGCGGGAGAGGGGGTGGGGGGGTTAGGAATCACGATGTCAGCTTAACATCGTGATGGCTGTCAGCAATCGGCGATGGCATCGTCTATCGGCCCAACCCTAGTCATCTCCTCTGTCTGAACAGGCACTCAAGAGCTTTTTCTAATGATTTTATTTGATAATGTACAATCCTGCAGAAAATGCAACTGGACACCTGCAACTCTTTATTTTTAGGCTGATTTCCAGCAGCATGAAGCGAGAGGAATGTGTGTGTGCTGGAAGAGAGCGCATTGAAGCTGGATTAGTTAGAAAGGCTTCAGTTCTCCCATGAATTCCTCTGCTGAAAGAACCAGCTACCAACTTGCATCTGCCATCATGCAGAGTCGTCACCCATTTGCCACTTCAACAAACCCTTCTAGTTCTAAATTTTGTCCAGAATTATGTCAAATCACTGTCATTCCTGCAGGGTCTGTGAAAGAGGTTTAGGATTCGACTTTGCATATGGCAACCCAGAAGACTGTATCTGTTACCTCCTGGGTTTGAGTAAGCAGGACATGTAGAAGGAATGCATTCTTACGCGTTTGAGGTCTGGACGTCCTGCCAGCTTTTGGTGACGTTCTGTTTGAACTCACTCAGGGGGCTCAGGCCCAGTTTACGCTTCAGCTCTGATGCGTGGCGCTCTTTAGCCGACAGCACCTGCTGCAAGGTGTGGATCTCCTCCTCAACCTAACAGGATGTCACAGTTTGTTCAAAGACGTAAACAATAACTCAGTAACATGAATATATGAATTACTTCCATTTATAATGAATCACTTTGAATTAACATGTTAATTTAACAGCCCTAATCTTAAGATATACTGGAGAAGATGAGCACATCATCAAACCTCTGGTCATGCAGTGGCTGTTGGTGTTTACCTTGGTGAGCTCCAGTCTCAGTTCCTCAGCCTCCTCCTCCGTCAGACCCGGAGGGAGAGTCCCAGGACTCACAGCGGCTGCCCCCCTCTCTTCAGGCACGTCTGAGAGAGAGTCAGAGCCCAGGCCTTTATGTGGAGAGTTCAGATTGATGTCTATAAGATTGAAAGAGAATGACATGTGTTAAAGATGAAGTGCATAATTTCAGTGACACTAAACAATAATAAATAAATAAAAAAATTAAGTGAAGCTTTTTCTTAAAACAGGTATGAATAAATACTAATAAACTGATCTCTTGAAGTTATTTCAAGAAAACGAATTTCATTAAACGATAATTAAATTATATACAGTAGTCAAACCAAAAATTATTCAGACACCAGATCTAATTTTTTATATTTTTTTACTAGTAGGTGCAGGACACTATAGTTCATTTATGTAAGTGAGGATAGCTAAATAAACTGTGACATATTATACCCAAATATTCCTCATACAGTGGACTACCAGTAAAACTGATAAAAAATTTGGGACAAAAAATATATTTTTATCTCTGACCGGACCATGTTTTGCTTAAGTGTTTTTTCTTTAATTGCTAATGCGACCTTTTTACACCACAGACTGAACAAAATTAAGCATTGCTTGGTAATTGGTTGACCTAAATTGGTATTATCTAATTGTGTACTTAAATTTAACAGCTGATAGCTATTCAGCCTAATTCAGTACATACCTTTCTATCAAGTTGATTTTGTTCTGACACAGTTTAACTCTGAGTTCTTGTCATATTTTATTACCATTTTCTAAACTATAGCGAATGAACTGTGATATTGTGAGACATGTTGAAGGTGTCTGAATAAATTTTGGTTTGACTGTATTTATGTAATTCAAATTGCTGCAGAAATTGCACTGTAACTAACATGTGTATTAGATTTGAGGGTATATATTGACAAAATTCACTTATAGCAGCTATATTTAAATTTTCGTCTAGGGAAAATGAAACCAAAACATTGATGACTCATCCTGTACTACAAAGATTTTTGGCCAATCAAAGGCTCTCTAAAATGACATAACTAAAGCGTATTAACCCGTTGATTTGTTCCACCCAAATGTACTTTTTCCATAGTAAATACATTAATTTAATTTATGCATTTAGCAGATGCTTTTATCCAAAGCAGTCTGTATTCAGACTACATTTTTCAAAAAAATGTAATAAAAAAAGTTTAAATACATAACTACAAAAAAAGAAAAAGCCCTTGTTTCATTATTTAATTGTTATTTATCCTGTCAGCATGAACCTATAATCACTCTTCACACATGCATTTTATCTAATGCACATTCAGACGTAAAAGCATAACAGCAGAAATTTCAGTACAATGAAAGTGAGTGAAAATGCATTTATATAAATACATATAATATGCAGTGCATTGTTTATATATTTTTTCCAGCCATTCACTAAGCACGTGCGCACAGTTCAAAGGTTTGATCAAACAGTAAATTTAGGTCAGTCTGTGAAAGAGATGTCACGTGGGTCTGAGCTATATTAATTTAATAAAAAAAGTTTAAATACATAACTACAAAAAAAGAAAAAGCCCTTGTTTCATTATTTAATTGTTATTTATCCTGTCAGCATGAACCTATAATCACTCTTCACACAAGCATTTTATCTAATGCACATTCAGACGTAAAAGCATAACAGCAGAAATTTCAGTACAATGAAAGTGAGTGAAAATGCATTTATATAAATACATATAATATGCAGTGCATTGTTTATATATTTTTTCCAGCCATTCACTAAGCACGTGCGCACAGTTCAAAGGTTTGATCAAACAGTAAATTTAGGTCAGTCTGTGAAAGAGATGTCACGTGGGTCTGAGCTATATTAATGAGACATGTCATCAGCCCCTCACTGACCCTAAACTGCCAATTTAAATAGCATCACATAATATGGCACAACAGATAAAGGAGTGGTGTTGCCTTTACTAATGGTTTAATAATAATATCCCAAATCCAGGTTGAAAATCGCCACGCCACAAGCGTACACACCGAGAAACGGAACCAGAATTTCCCTATCAGCTGTGATTTCAATGTGAATCAAATGATTGTAACGCAAACACCTGCACACAGCCTCGGTGTGTTTTTGTTATGTATTAGTAACCTGATCGCCAGCTCTGCCCTGATCTCCCCTTCCCCACCACACATTCACAACGCTGGGACCCAGAGATAAGGCTACAGTTACTCTACATTACGCCATAAACGTATAAGCGGTTGAATCAATCCAATGTTTGTGTTTGATTGCTTTGTTTTTGTTTACCTTGATTGGCGGAATCCATGTCGTCGGTTGAGATCTTCAAAACGTTGTCTTGACAGTTACGTAATTCAGAGGGGAAAAAGCTCTGCGAGGCGTAAATACGTGTCTTCCCTCTACTACCAAAACATCCAAAAGCGCTTGACAAGCCAACACAGGACCCGAGCGATCAGCCAGCTCAGCTCAGCTTGAAGAGCTGCCCAAGTGCGCTTTCCTTCCGGCGCCCTGAGATGACGTCTACTGTGTCCTGAGCAGATCAACGAAATAGCGGAGAAGAACTGGACTTTTCCAAATGGACTTTTCATATTTTTATGAAACATTGCCGTTTTTATTATAGTTTTTTTTTTTTAAATCCGTGCACATTATTATTTTATATAGGCTAATATTGCAGTGTTTATGAACGATTTATCCATGCACATAATTATTTTAATATTTATGTGCCTTTATCAAAACAACTTCCTTGCCGCGTCACTGTTTCTGATATTCCACTCGGAGTCAAAACAACAAACAAATTCATTCCAGATGGACAAAATCCCGTCCTACTCATTTGAGAAGCAATATGTCACAATTGCGAAGAAAAGACAGTTGCAACTTTACTTTCGTGTCAACTTTCAATTAGATGTTAATCATACAGAGCCCCGCAAGACATGTGGAAGAAAAAATAAATATTGTGCCACAAATAAAAAATGTGCTCCCACAACTTGATTGTGGCTACATTTTATTAATTTGTTGATTTAATCATAATTTGCACCCTCGTTTTTATTTAGTTAGATCCTAGCCCACAAATTAGGCTATACCTAAAACGAGGGACTAAATTAACAAATTCTTAATTCATGGCCCCAATGTTTTCCCTTTGCATGTCCTGCCCTCTGCTCTGTAACCAAAAATAAACTCATTTGTATTTGTCTGACACAATGAGGAAAACACAAATTTATGACAATGATTTACAATTTCTCAAAATTTCACATAATGCATTGCACAAGCCATTAGACAGTCAATGCTGACACAATGAGAAAAGAAAAGAAAAAAGAATATCAGTGTTTTAGTTCAAGCCAACTCTTAAGATTACACTCGTGAACACTATTCATCCATTCATATCATTACAACCAAATCTGTATGTCTCAAATTATACAGTCTTGGAGCACTCGTCTAACAAATGGCGAGAACTTTCACTGACTATTACAGCAAGAACAGTCAATGTTATTGGGCAAACAAAAAACAGATCCAAAAATAAGTGTATACAATGTTTTAAATTTTTGCACAAACACAAAGAAGATTTTTTCAAGAAGGGAAGAGAACCCATTCTGACCAGTGGCAAGTCACCATTCTTTCTTTGAGCTTCTGGTTTTATTTTGGAGGATTGAGCCAGTAGAAACAGAGACAAATCATCGCACTGGTGACCACCGGAGGGCTCAGTCCTTCTAGTGCTGAGCTCACAGCCGTGCCAGTCTGCAGAAAACTTGGTAAGTGACTTTACTTGTTTTATGCAAGAACATAGAGACATGATACTAATCCAGACTATCTTAAAACCTTCCTCCCATTTAAACAAAAAAAATTGTGGCTTTGTTTTTATTCAAAATAACATGTGAGCATTATTAGTACCTGGAGACTATGTCCCTTCATCTCTGCTATATACAAATAAGGCACTGAATGTTTCCCCATATTCGCTGGAGGATGACCAGAAAGCCCAGGAAATAAAAGACTAGAGTGACAATCTAAAGGAAAGATAGAAAAGAAGCAATTACTGATGTACAAACCCAATTCCAAAAAAGTTGGGACACTACAAATTGTGAGTAAAAAAGGAATGGAATCATTTACAAATCTCATATACCTTAAATACCACAAACAATTTAATCTAGTCTCAAATTAGGGGTTCTTATTTAAGTGTCCAGAAAAAATTATTGAAAACTTTGACAGACTGCAGATGCACACATTAGTAGATGAATGTACCTGTGAAGTGCTTAAGCCATTCTTCTCACACACAGCCACTTTTCTGATGTCTTTACAACTGTCTGCTTGTCCACAAGAGTCCTCTATTGTCTCCGGTGTTGGATTCATCATCTCAGAACCCTCTGATTTCAGATCTGGATCTGGTTCAGGGTCAGGTTCTGGGGTCAGCACCGGTTCAGGTTCAGACTCCGGTTCTGACTCTGGTTCATCAGGTGTTTCCTCCACTTCTTCTTCAGCTGTAAAGTTGGCAGCATTAATCAGAGGATTTGTGAAAAATAAATGATAAATTAATCTATTGGGTCTCTGATGCTCACTCTCCATGAAATCCAGCTGGTACAGAACTCTCTCCTCTGCATCAAAATCCACCCTGTAGTGATCCATCTTCTCATAGTCAGGATCCAGGGTCTCCTGAGTGAAGCAGTTACATGCTTTACCAACCCTTCAGAGAAAAGAAAAGATACTGTTTTTGTTTGATTTAAGCGAACATTATTTCAACAGTCTTGCTAAATTTGCTAATAGACTTACTTTTCAATGAGATCTTGTGAGGTCTATAAAGCAGAGATAAAAATATATATCAAACTGCATGCCTTTGGCGTTCAAAATGTAAGATTACTGAGGAGCCCCACACAAAAGTTATAGTACCTGCACAAAAGAAGCCATCTCTGGGTCCTCAATGGCATTCTGGGCTGCCTGGATGAACTTTGAGTTTGTGTCTACATGCTCACTGTAGATCTGCAGTAAAGACTGGGTCCAGCCAGTCTTTTCTTCCTGCTCAGAGGTGATTTGTTGGGTCATGATCTTACGACGTTCCTCCAGAATGGCAGATAATTGATCAAACCTCTCGCACAGAATTTGTTTCTGGATCCTGCTGTTTTCCTGTCAAAGTGGAATTGTGTGCATGAACAGATCCTTTGTTTGTAGTTTTTTGATGTTTCATTGCATGACTTTGTAAAAGATCCACACAAACCTCTATGTTCCTGCGGAGTGCCTCTAGTTCATTAACAAATGACTGAACGCGTTCATTTGTGGAAACCAAAGTAGCAAGTCTGTCACTGAGTTCAGCCTATAAGAATTGAAATTAATTATTTGGTGCAAGATGTGAAGATGTAACATGACGACGCAAATATTTTTTTTAGGAGAAAACACCTTCTGCTGCTGGTGAATATCAGGCAGTGGAACTACTTGGCAGTTTTTATGGGCCCCAAACACCTTACAGAGAGAGCAGGAGGTCACCTGACACGTCAGGCAATAAATATTTAGCTTCTCATCTTCATGCTCCGTACAACTGAACAGTGCAGGAGGCTTCTGTGGAGGCCTAGAGCTGGAGACACATTGATTTACAATAAATTAAAGAGCAGTTAAACACTTACTGTACTGACACAACTTAGGTTTACCATACATCTCGGATCTTTCTCTATCATCTGACCTTTCAGACTCCTGTTTGTAAACATCAATAATGTTCTCCACGAGTAAATTGCGCTGCAGTCCATAAACTCCATGACGGTCCAAGACAACCTCACGCTGACAGGAAGGGCAGCGAAAACGTCCTCCCATTCCAACCTGGAAGAGAGACGGCTGCACATCTTACTCAGCATGCCGTTCTTCAAATGTCAGCAGTATTTGTGATTACATGCATCGACTGACAATTGAAACCACTTTTCATAATTCACTACAGATGTCTTTCTAAGCAAGAAAAAAAGAAAAGAAATGCCTAGCATGGTTAACCAGACTGAATAACATCACCTCTTGGTTAGACTAATTGAACTTTCATGTACCTCCTTAGAGATGCGCTGTTTGTACTCCGAGGGTAAGATGATCTTACTGAGCAGTCAAAATCTGTGCATGCATGTGTCTTTGTCTCTTGTCTTAATCAATAGATGCAGGGACATAAAATAGAGTTTTCAAACAGAGGAGCTTGAGACTGATCTAATCAGATATCCTAAATAGTCAGACTCTTTAATAGCTCTCAGCTGCTGAGGCTTACAGGTCCAGTGTGAATCAGAACACCATCACTGGCTAAATTATAATGATGTCCTGAGGCATGATGGGAATTATTTATTCACTGTATTATTTGCCATCTATTTACAAGAGATGCACAACTTGATATTCTTCAGGAATCGTGATGATAATATATTTATGCCACTACTTCGTTCTCGGTTTCAGTTTCAAAATGACACTACACTCACACTGAGAGGTCAGAGGTCAAATGTGTATGCAGTTAGCAGTGTTGCACACCAGTTTAAAGGGGTCATATGATGCTGCTAAAAATAAAATAAAAAATTATTTTGTGTATTTGGTGTGTTTATGCAGTTTAAGGTTAAAAAAAAAACATTATTTTCCACATACTGTACATTAGGCGTAGATTTTTACAAAGCTCATTGTTCTAAAAAGCAAGGTGTGCTTTGATTGGCCAGCTATCCAGCGCGTTGGCCGAATACCTCAAGCGTGTGACGGAAATGTTACGCCCCTTACCAAATTGTGATGGAGCGACGAGACAAAAACATGAAAACCCATTATAAACAAGGCATTTGTTGCATCCAGTGGGGACATAATTACTGATTATAATGACTTATACTGTCTTTTTACACGTTGCGTTGCATCGCGCCGCGTAAACATAAAACAATGTCTGCATTTGTGATTGGAGAAATGACAAACAACAAGCGCTACACTACACTGCCCAAAAATCTCGCGTTTGAATCGTCAGTGGCAAATTCTTTAAATATAAAAAACGTACTTACAGGCTGTGAGTCAGAACAGCCGGCATTGTAGTCTACTCTCCCAGGATCAGGAAACAGTCCTCCATAAAATGCGCTGGACACATCTGAATATTTGGGTTAAACTGTTCTGGAACAGTGTTGTAAATACAACTTAACCCTTCTAGTCGTGTCCTCTTTTGGAAGGCCAAACAAAGTAGTTTCGCTTTCACAACGAAACAGCGTCACACACCACGGCCTTGAGTGAGCGGAAGCCTAGAGTGAGCGGTGGCGGGCGGGCTTGAGAACGGCGCAGCCGGCAGATTCGACGAAGGAGCGTCCGGCGGGCTTGCGGCAACCACAAGTGACGACCCCGGGCTGGACTCCGCTTCGTCCACAGAATTGCAATCAAATTTTGAATTTAAGGAAGTGGAATTAAAATTGAAATTCTAAGAAATTCATGTGAGCCCATGAAGTGCATTTCCTTAAATTACCTTATCGGTTGAATTTCAATCCAATTCAAATGTTAATTCAACTTCCTGTAGTGCATATTTAAACAGCCCTGGTTCTTAAAAGTGCAGAGATCAACTAACATTTTTATTAGCATCTCTTTGGACCACCTTTCTATCTTACACATCAGCATAATGTGATTAATGCTATGTATAACTATCTGATAATTATGATGTGATAGCATCTGAAAGCATGCAGATAAAAAGGTGCAGCCAGAAATGTCATAATTTTTCTCCCATGTAAATTGGCCTCATGACCTTTGCTTATGAGGAGGTGTAAGGGAAAACCAGTGAGGTATCAAAGTTAATTTAGGTGCAGAGGAGGAGGAGGGTTATGCAGACAAAACATATCGGTTACAAGGGACTTTCATATCAATATGCATTGTGTGCTCAATGAACACTAAACCACTGATGGCTCAAATGCATCAAATGTAGGCCATCATCTATTTTTATACCTCAGATTTCAGACTGGGATTGAGTTTAGACATTTGCAATCCCCACCTGTTGGCTTTCCACATGACAGGTCTAGAAAACTGTCTTGTGTTTGTGGTTACTGTGGTACTGCCATGACTTTAGAAACTCCTAAAAATATGTCTATAATAATAACTGCAACTGTAAAGTTTTAATTATCATTCCAATTGTACGAGAATATGGAAATTTATACCACAAAAATAATGATAAAGAATTTAAACGATTTTTTCCCCAGGTGTTGATCGATTAAAAAAACACTCAATTTAACTCAGCCAATGAGAATCCATCCTGCTTGAGCGTTTAAAGTGGCAGAGGACAAAACTGCAGCATGCGCTTATAATAAACAGAATGTTATTATCCATTGGTGTGGATGCTAATATAGCTAACATTACTGAGATAAATGGGCATGTATGTACCCAAATGTACAAGCACCTTGACATGTTGTTGACCATCCAACTTTGCAAAAATTACCTATCGCTTAAAATTCAAATAGCACCTTAGCACATAGAAAACACTTTGGGTTATGAAGGAAACTGGCAACTCATGTCATGCACAGATGAACTGTACGTGTATCAAGTGCACAGATGCTATTTTGAGAATTCATCATCTTACCAAAGGCTTGAAAAAGTACTTGTAAACATGTTTCAAATGGTCCAAACAAAATGTTTCTACATCCACACACAAACCATCATCCTCTGAGTGAGTTGGTACACACCTGGTACAGTTCATTGGCACACTTGCGGCAGAGGTTGTGCTGACAGGGCAGAATGACCACTGGTTTTGTGAAGACCTCCACACAGATGGGACAGATGAGTTGTTTCTCCAGCGTCCCCAGTGAGGGGTCTTTGTGGTAAGAGCAAATATCCAGTGGAAGAGACATGGCCGTGTGCCCCTGCTGGAAATTAAGATCAGAGAGTGAAACCACAGCTAAGGAGATGAGACGCCACAAGACTCAAGATGAGTCTTCATGTCTTTGTGCTGTGTGGTTGTCCAGTCTCTCGAGGCAGCAGGCAGTCGCTCTGCCCGTGCTTGAACAGTGCGATGGGGTCTGTGTTGGTTTACAGCTGAAGATATCTATGTGTGCATGTGCAAGAGGGGGAAGGTGTCCGGTTTCTTGCTGGCTCACTGGGACACCCCCTACCCTTGATCAGTTGTGCCCATATCAGGCAGCCAGTGGAATGCTGGGAAACAGAGATGATGCCTCATCTCCAGTTACTCCAATCATTCATGTCTTCAGCCTTGAAACAGTCAACAAGTCAATAATGCCAGAAAAGCTACAGTATTAGAGGAGAGTAAGATGGTGTTTATGAAGTGTACTTAAACTTTTAAGACAAAAACTTCCACAAGTGTGTACGAGTACATTCGAGTTGGAAAAAGACAGGAAAAACTGAAGAGCCATTTTAAAATTGCAATATTTCACAATATGACCGGTTTTACAGTATTTTTGATCAAATAATTGCAGAAAAAATGTAGTGTACTTAAAATAAAAAGTCATTATTTACTCACCCTCATGTTGTTCCAAACTTGTATGACTTTCTTTATTCTGTAAAATTCTAAAGTTGGTGTTTTGAAGAACTGTTTTTACCCATACTATGAAAGATCCCAAACAACACTTTGTAACTCTCTCTCTACACACACACACACACACACTTTTACATACATTTACGCTAATTTGTATCTTAACTTTTATTTTTTTTACTTTTCTTTAATACACAACTTTTCTTACTTTCACTTAAATGTTTTTGGTTTAATATTCTAACTTTATGTTAGTGCTACATAATATATGTATGTGTGCTGTGTATATTTATTATGTATATATAAATACACACACATGCATGTATATACTTCAATTTTTTATATATATATATATATATTAAATATTTATAATATAAATTATATGAAGATAAATATAGACGTACATATTTTCAAAATATATACATGCATGTGTGTATATATATATATATATATATATATGTGTATATATATATATATATATAATAAATACACACAGAACACACATATATTATGCAAACAAAAACATTTATTTTGAATGCGATTAATCCTGATTAATCGTTTGACAGCTCTACTTTATTTTAATTAAGAGGGTTTTATTTATATCCCTGTAAATGTGTGAAAAGCAACATTACAAAGATCATTATTTCCTTTGCACAAATAATCAACAGATACTTTTTTTTTTGGTTTCCTTCATTTATTTTACAGCTGTAATTCAGACCAATTATCCATGTTACATCTCTCTGACACATTATATTATACTACAACAATTTCATATGATTTATCCAGAACACACAAAATAATTCAGCCATTCTGTACAATAGTCATATTTGTTTACACATATTGAACTATGTAATTAATTAAAAACATAGGAAAATAATAAATAAAATATTGTTTCTCATCACCATGTTTATACTATTTCCTTAATTTTTAACATGATTCTGTTTAGGTGTTGCATTCACTCGCAACGCTCCATTCCTTCTCTTATACTTAGATTGAAGCAATAGGCAATCGGATCAGTGTTTTTTTTTTTTTTTTTTATGATCATGAATGAATGAATACAACAAATAAATGGAAAGAAAAACTTGGATAACAAAGAAAAAACAGATCAGTAGTTGTGTTACAGTGGAGCTTGTGTTGAGAAATAATATTTTGCAAATAAAAAGCGTTACACATTATGAACAGGTTAGTCTTCGAAATGCTTAGAAACATGATCACAATTAATCTGCATAATCATTTAGACATAAATAAAATACAAAAAAATACATGATAAACCTACAGACCTATGACATATTCACAATGTGATCCTAAACAAATAAAACACATTTGGGGTAAATTACACAAGTTTTCCGTATATTCTGTTTCAAGTGCATGTAAATGAATGTATGCACAAACAGGGACAGCTATACAGCTAATCCATCTTACAGACATTACAGATATTTAAACAGAACATACAGTAGATGATTAGTGATTCAATTAAGATCTCAGTTTCAAACAGCACACACATTCACACACAGAAATGAAGGTTTCCTATATGTCTGTATCTTTCGGTTCACTCCTATCAAAAAATAAAAATAAAATAAATATAATAAAATAAAAATGATGCATGTATTCTGACAGATAAAAGAAAAGAGAAGATCTAAAAGGTTGCAAGTGTCAGGGTTCCCAAATTGTTTGGCCAATGACTTCATTCCATTACCATGTTTTTTTTTAAGGATTTTAGCTCATGAAGAGCAATTTCCAGTCACTGAAATATTTTAGGGCTGAGCAAATCTAAAAATGTATAGAGAATGGACATTTTCATTACTTTTTATTAATTTCTGTGAATGCTCCAGGCTGGAAAGCCACAATTTTACACTTCTGTGATATTCCCAGATTTCCATGACTGGGAACCCTGAATTGTGCATATGAGATGATCAAAGCATATTGAGCACGAACCATTTTAGTCTGAAGGACACAGATCACAGAGTTATTCATATTTTCTGGCATAATAGTAATAATACTGTTAATGTGTATTAACTAATATGCTGACCTAATTAAACCATGACACTAGGGAACAACATCAAATTATGGGTACAATTATAGCCAAAACAAAATAGAACAGCAAACTGAGTGATAGAAGTCTAGAACCAGATTTGTTAAAATAAATGTTAAAAAATGTATCACACTAAAAAGGATGCATCAGTTAACAATTTTGGGTCAGTGTGAAACTATGGAATTAATGGATGAAAATCACTGATGTTACTGAACTATATGGGAAACATACTGCATGTGAATCCCTTTACCCACAATCCAACTGTGCTTATATTGAACCCAGCTGTCTGAGGAGGGGCTCATGCTTTCTAAAACCACAATCCTGAGGAATGCAAACACTCTTTACCTTAGCAAAGCCTTGAGAATACAGATGGAAATACAAAACACCTGTTCAAGATTAAATGACCTGGCACAATGCTACGTGTTTGTATGTATCTGACCCTAAACTCCTGTTCCCCATACACAGGGTTTAAATTGGGCCGGAGCCGTCCGGGGCTGAGCCCCAGCACATAGACTGTATATTATGCATCTATTGCTGAGGCGAGGCTCACGCAGCCTCTCCAGGAGAAATCAAAACGTGCAACACTATGAAACTCAGCATCCTGAGGTAAAAATTCCAAATGGAAAGTTTTTATATTTAAAATGCAGTTAGTTAGGCAACATCACACAACGTTTTCACCATTATGACTGTTTAATAGTTCTATAAACAGTTCAATAAGCAAATACAATAATATTAGGTCACTTACATTTTAGGCGGAAACAGCGCATCTCACAGCAACCAGCCGATTCATTGCTGATTGATTCCGTGTTTTGAACGAATCGGTTGAATCAAACTTTCATTAGCCCACGCATTAACATCTGATGAAACTGCCGTTTGAATGAACGACTCAGTGACTCACTCATTAAACACTACTGGCACTGGCGTTTTAATTTCGTTGAAAAGTATCATTTCCACCATAATTTCTTGTTTGTATATTCAAAAATATTTAAAAGAATCTCATAATATTATTTAATGCAGTAGTATTTTTCAGTGATTTAATTTGATAACGTATAGATAATCACATTATTATAATTGAATTTATAGATCAAATGTAAGAATTTGAAATGAAAGTATTAGTGGGAAAATGCCCTCTATAAAGGTAAAAAATATTGAATATATAAATATTGAATAAAATGAGAATATTGCTTCAGAATAAATCATTTTTATATAAGCTCGATACCATAGAGCCCCCCCACATAACAAATCCCAAATTAACCCCTGCCCATACACACCACATAATTGAGCACAGCTAAGCACTGCATGATTATATTTGATAGTACATGCCCACCGGATGCCAACATGAGAGACGGATCACATAAACTTACACAACATGACACAGCAATGATTCCTCAATCGTGTCCTCAGTGACTACACTATACTATTCTGCCTTACTGTTTAGAAAAATATAAAGGTATCAAACTACTGAAAGCCATTTCCAGTTAATGTTATGAAACACTTGAACCTGAAGGATTATAACTTATATAGTGTGATCTCTGGATAATGAAAATGGCACAGGTTTGTTTGTTAAAAAAAAAAAAACACAAAAAAAATGTGGAAACATGAAAACAACCCAGGACAATGTTTATGATGTGATTGTGAGGTTTGTGCTAGTGAGAGCCAATCAAATGCATGGAAGGGTCATTAACTTTGAGTTTGAAAAGTTAGTGGTCTGTGTGCTTTTTTTTATTTTTATTTTTTTTAGTCTTACGCTCACCAAGGCTGGATTTAAACCAAAAATTCAGTAAAAACATAAATTTTGTGAATTATTGTTACAATTACACAGTTTTCTATTTTAATGCATTTTGAAAAGTAATTTACCATAATTTCTTGTTTGTATATTCAAAAATATTTAAAAGAATCTCATATTATTATTTAATGCTGTTTTTCAGTGTAAGTGATTTAATTTGATAACGTATAGATAATCACATTATTATAATTGAATTTATAGATCAAATGTAAGAATTTGAAATGAAAGTATTAGTGGGAAAATGCCCTCTATAAAGGAAAAAAATATTGAATATATAAATATTGAATAAAATGAGAATATTGCTTCAGAATAAATCATTTTTATATAAGCTCGATACCATAGAGCCCCCCCACATAACAAATCCCAAATTAACCCCTGCCCATACACACCACATAATTGAGCACAGCTAAGCACTGCATGATTATATTTGATAGTACATGCCCACCGGATGCCAACATGAGAGACGGATCACATAAACTTACACAACATGACACAGCAATGATTCCTCAATCGTGTCCTCAGTGACTACACTATACTATTCTGCCTTACTGTTTAGAAAAATATAAAGGTATCAAACTACTGAAAGCCATTTCCAGTTAATGTTATGAAACACTTGAACCTGAAGGATTATAACTTATATAGTGTGATCTCTGGATAATGAAAATGGCACAGGTTTGTTTGTTAAAAAAAAAAAAACACAAAAAAAATGTGGAAACATGAAAACAACCCAGGACAATGTTTATGATGTGATTGTGAGGTTTGTGCTAGTGAGAGCCAATCAAATGCATGGAAGGGTCATTAACTTTGAGTTTGAAAAGTTAGTGGTCTGTGTGCTTTTTTTTATTTTTATTTTTTTTAGTCTTACGCTCACCAAGGCTGGATTTAAACCAAAAATTCAGTAAAAACATAAATTTTGTGAATTATTGTTACAATTACACAGTTTTCTATTTTAATGCATTTTGAAAAGTAATTTATTCCTGTGATGCAAAGCTGAATTTTCAGCATCATTACTCTTCAGTGTCACATGATCCTTCAGAAATCATCCTAATATGCTGATTTGCTATACTGATTTATTATTATCAGTGTTGAAAACAGGTGTGCTGCTTAATATTTCTGTTTTGATGAACAAAGCTCAATAGAATGGCATTTGAAATAAAGATCTTTTGTAAAATGTCTTTACTGTCACTTTCAGTCAAATTAATGCATCCTTTCTGAAAAATGGTATGAATGGTTTTGAATGGTAGGGTATGTGTGACAACCTCTACAATTATCAAATTTTTTCGAGTCAGCGTAATGCCAGCTTCATTATCCATTATGATAGCTGAATGCACTAAGCATACAAAAATACTTCCTTGTGTCCTGTTGTTGTGGAAACTAATTAATGCTTCAATTAAGATTGATCAAAATTATTTTAACTTATTATGTAGACAAATGCAGTGTGATAATCAGTGCATAACAAGAGCTGTCGGCAAGATGTAGCTTTATTTGCCTTTTTTTAAAGGCAAATAAAAATAAACTCGCTTCTTGCCATGTACAGTGGAGCGTTTCAGGTTTTCCAATGATACTGTAACTAACTAACCGCTCATCCTCTTTCCTCTGGATCACCCATTGCCCACCGTGACTTTTTCTGGCATGGTGGTCCCGTGTGTCTGTGAGAGAGGTTTAATAGCTGGCGTCTGTCCGGTAGCTGGTGTGGTGAGAGTCTGCGGTCAGCTGAGTGTTCTCTGTGGCAGAGGACGGCTGCATCACAATGGGGCTGCTGCCATCTGTGGAAACACACACCAGTGTCACGCTGCTTTATAATATGAGCAGCTAGCAACTCAAACTGAACCCTGTTGCTAAGCATTACAGGCATGATTGTGAGTGCCAGGGAGGCCACTTCAAATACTGAACAGACCTTTTATTGGCTAAATAAACAATCTGAAGGCATTTGAACTGTAATTCTAAGAAAAACTGGACTTTATTCACTGGGATTTGATTGAAACCAATGATATTATTGACCCACCTGCACGGCCTTAGTTATGACAGCAGAAAAGAAAAGTTTTCAGAAGCAGATAAAATGATGACATTGTGATGAAAGATTATGAAACAATCATTATCACTTTACAATAACATGCACTGAACTGCGCTATGGACATTTATTAAAGGCCCAATGAAACAGTTTGCTCAACACAGTTTTATTTCCAGATGTATTTCCTATTTAAAAATCCAAGAATATGGAACTAGGATATATTGAAGGTCTTAAAACAAAACAAACAAACAAAAAGGAGCGGCTGATGTTAAAATTAATAATAAATATGTCTTTAAAAAAAAACACTAGAAACCAAACTTTTTTAAATGCTGTGGTTTTAGGCATCATGATATTTTAATATTAATTTACTCGGATTACATTTAACAGTGTTATTGTACATTTTAAAGCAACTGCATAGTTCTTATTTGTCTAAATATTGTTTTAATAATTAACATTTAAAAGAAATGTGCACTCATTTTTTATTATTTTATTATAATTTTAAGTTTATTCAAATTGTATTAAAGTAAAATAAATAATGTGGATTTAGGTTACATATTTTGCATTTTCTGCAGAACTGCATTCTTTGTTATATTTGGTTATGACTAAACAATGAAATAATACACAGTAAACTAATTTAATAAAAAACATTAAAGGGACAGTTCACTCAAAAATGAAATTCTGTCATCATTTACTCAACGTCAAGTTGTTCTAAACCTCTTTGATTTTCAAAAGAAAATAATTTGAAGAATTTGGGTAACCAAATATTATGGGAAAAAAATACTATAGAAGTCACTGGGAACCAAGAACTATTTGGACACCAACATTCTTCAAAATACCTTCTTTTGTACAAAAGAAAGAAAATTATACAGGGTTGGAACAACCTGAGGGTGATTAAACTATTTTCATTTTTGGGTGAGCTATACAGTGGGGATCTTTTTAAGTGGGAGAACTTGCACAATTGGTGGCTGACTAAATACTTTTTTGCCCCACTGTACCTTTAAGTCACCAAAGCATAATTTGGTACTTGCTATTGGTTGTCAGTGGCAGGTGGTATGTGGGGAAGTTCATTACAATACCTTTTGTAAGTACACTAGCTTATGAATGGTATTAAAAAGCTAAAATACATGGACTAATAGACACAAAACTTTCATTTTGATTTCATGTCAACATTATCGTGTTTATTTGACTATTGTAAATGACTGTCTGTCAGTGTGTCTCACCTCTCTCATCAGACTGCATCTGAGCTTCCAAGTCTTCAGGAGACACATAGAATTCCGGCTCATCTGACCGAGGAGGATGAGGTTTACACTTCCCACAGCAGCAGTTACAACAGCAGCACAGACAACAGCAGAAATAACAGCCTGTGGCCACACCGCAGAATATAAACAATGCCTGTCCAGAGGGTGGAAAAAAAGAGGAATTCAACATAAATAACAGCATGTACACAAACTTACTATATGCACTACCATCCAAAAGTTTGGGGTCAGAAGTCTTGTATGCTCATCCAGGTTTTTTTTATTCTCTTTTTGTTTATTTTAAAATGTAAACTGTAATCCTGTGATGTTAAAGCTTAATTTTCAGGATCAGGATCATTACTCCAGTCTTCAGTGTCACATGATCCGTCAGAAATCATTTTAATATGCTGATTTGCTGCTCAAGAAACATTTCTTGTCATTATCAATGCTGAAAACAGTTTTGCGGTTTAATATTTTTGTTGAAACTGTTGAAATATAAATCTTTTGAGATACTGTCACATCTGAATAATTTAATGCATTTAATTTCTTGCTGAATAAAAGTATTAATTTCTTTAAAAAAAAATGACTGACTCCAAACTGAATGGTAGTGATCTAACTTGAAGAATATAGTATATATATCTTATATCTTAATGGTCTTGTGTGTGCTTGTGTGTATGACTAACCTTGGCCCACCAGCTGGACAATACAAAGTACGTGTTAACATTCTCCTCTCCAAACTGTTCTGCAACGTAGAGGCCCAGAGATCCGTATTTGTCATAGATGTTGCGTTTGGTGGGGTCCGACAGAATGGCATTAGCATTGTTGATTTCTTTGAATTTCTCAGACGCTTCTGGATTGTCAGGATTCTTGTCTGGGTGGAACTTCAGAGCTAGTTTTCTGCAAATCAGAAGAGAAGAAATAATTGAACTTCCTAAGAATTAATGCAACCATGACCTTTGTCCAGCATCCTTGCCAATCTGCTTTTAGGTGTGTTAACGTTAAATATTATGTTAAAAAAATGGACTCTTTTCACAGACTGTGTTTATGTGTTATTACCACAGTTATTAAAGGGTTAGTTCACCCAAAAATTAAAATTCTGTCATTAATTACTAACCTTCATGTCGTTCCAAACCCGTAAGACCTTCATTCATCTTTGGAACAAAAATTAAGATATTTTTGATGAAATCTGAGAGCTTTCTGGCCCTGCATAGACAGCAACGGTGCTGACATGTTCAAGGCCCAGAAAGGTAGTAAGGACATCGTTAAAACAGTCCATGTGACATCAGCATTTCAACCGTAATTTTATGTAGCTACAAGACGACTTTTTGTGCTCAAATAAAACAAAAATAACGACTGTGTGATGCTGCTGACGGAGGAGCTGGCGTTCTGACGTAAAACCCAGATGTGCTGCATCTTGTTTGCAAGCAGAGGATTGCACACTCATGCGTTGTGAATGCGCGAAAGAGAAGAAATTGTGGAATAATTTATTTTTTTTTCTTTGCAAACAAATTTTCGTAGCTTCATAACATTAAGGTTGAACCACTGATGTCACATGGACTAATTTAATGATGTCCTTACTACCTTTTTTGGGTCTTGAACGTGGTAGTTCCCTTGCTGTCTATACAGGGTCAGAAAGTTTTTGGATTTCATCAAAAATATTTAAATTTTAAGGTCTTAAAGGTTTGGAACAAAATGAGGGTGAATAATTAATGACAGAATTTTCATTTTTGGATGAATTATCCCTTTAAAGGTTTTTTATTTATTTATTTATTTTTAAAATGTATTTTATTGTTCATATATAACAATATACTTTGTATTTTATTACTTTGGAAAAGTGCAACAATCAATCTCTCAATATTTTTTTTTCTTCCTCTTTTGGAAAATCATATTAGAAATGCTTGAATGGATTGTTTTTTCTTTGATATTGGAACAAACAGCAATGCAAAAAATTATATTTGTTGTAGTTTCCATTCACCACTATAGAAGGTCACCCGACTATGACGACTTCCACTACTAATAACTCCACGATATATTAACTAGCAACTATTATTTAATAATAGCATGTAAAATACTAAGTATTATTTCATGATAAATGCTGGCAAGCATAATCGGTCACCTGAGTATTCATGCACACAGAAAATTTACATACTGTTCAAAGTATGCATACTATATATAAAACAGCAGTAGTAAGAACAGTATGGTAGCAAGTTTTCATGAGAGGAAATGAGGAAAAGTTCTGTCGCCCCCTAGTGGATTTAATTGGACACTCAAATGGATTGTTCACCCAAAAATGTCATAATTTCCTCACTCTCACTATGACTTACTTTCTTCTGTGGCAATGCATACAGGGTTGGAACGACATGAGGGCGAGTAAATGATGACAGAATGGGTGAACTATCCCTTTAAGACATTGAAATCTTTGTTTTCTCCACTATTTTCGAGAAAGATTGTTGGAACAATCTTTCTATGTCCATTAAGAGTGTCTTACCTGTAGGATTTCTTTATGTCTTCTGGTGTCGTGTTTTTATCAATGCCCAGGACCACATATAGTGATTCTCCTGCCGTGGAGAGTGAACGCTGTCTCTGCTGCTCCGCCATTACTCACACGCGTGCACACACGCTCCCCTCACACCACAAACACCTCTTTCTGAAAGAAAAAGCAGAGAAACATGTTATATGCGCTGTATATACTGGGTCTGCTTTTATTCTTGCACTGCTTTTTGTCTTTGTCTTTTTTACACAGCAGCGTAACATACAAAAAAAAAATTAAAGCATACACATACTGCCATCCCAGTGATATGGCAATAAAACTTGAAATGTCATTATACACTATTTCTGTGAATCTAAAACCCATAATCCATACCCTTTAGTGCAGCAAAACACCACCATTATTACATCAGTGAGAGTCATAGGCTCATTTCCACAAATGTCCCTGTTCTGAGTCAGTGCATTAACTGAGGATCCACACAGCTGAAAAAAAGTCATGTGACTCTAGCATTCAGAGAGGAGCTGGAGAGCTTTTGGGTGTGGTATTCTTTGCCATGTCTAACCCCTGTATTTGTATACTATCCGTATACAATACCTGATATGACAATTAGAATCAATGTGCCCCAACCATAGTTTGTTAATATAGTATGTCAAAGATGCTAGGTTTTATACCCCTCATGCACTGGATGAGTAAACCTCAGCGGTTTAAAAAAATAAATAAATCTGTAAAATTACAACACTAATATTCGTATCTTAATCCATGAACTGATTCAAGTAGCAAAAAGAACAAGATTGCAAGCTTAAATCTGATTGATTAAAATTATTATATATATATATATATTTTTTTTTTTTGCAGTGTGGCATTATTTTTAGAACAATTAAGCACATTTCCCCCTCATTGAAAGTTCACTTTATGCAGACGGATAAAAGGCTGGCTCAGTCGGAGTATTAGCTACATGATTGTCAGGTATGTGTACAAGTGAAAACACATGGGAAGAGCAAGGGAGATACACAGAGACACACATCTTCCACACAGAGAGGATCAGAAGTTACATCCTCCAGTATGAATCAAAGACAATTAACCAATTAACCCAGAGTAATTCAGGTTAAGGCACCTCCACACAAAAAGGCTGCCAGGTGAGGAGACATTTCACATGTCAATAACCAATTATTTGGAGAAAACAAAAAAATACACGTATGACGACTCTTTAAATGAGTACAAACACCACTTTTCCTCATGCGAGGAGCTTGCTGTGCCGTGGTGCGAGACAGTTTCGCCTCCTTTCCAGGCTAATCGTGCAGCTTGTCAGCGAGCATTAGCAGATTAGTATTAGCGGAGCATCTGAATAAGTGAAGGGTTATTTCTGTCCCTTCTCAAACCCTGTGAGATTTTGTTTGTTTGTTTGTTTTGAGGCTTCTAAATGAATGTCTGAATTTCACTGACATTACCTCAGAGCAGTCTTTGATGATGCGTGTCAAAAAAATTCAACATCTGCTCAGATATTGCTGGAGATTTCTAATACTATTGCTCATGCTTCGGATTTTCAAACCTCTTATTATTCTTAATAATAATGATAATTATTAATATATATAATTATTAGCTATTACTTTCCTAGACAATTACAAATTATGATTTTTGCTTGGAAATATATTTGCTTTTGACAAGCAAACAAACAAAAATAAATAAATAAAATAAAAAAAAACCTGAAGAAAGGACCAGAATTAAGGGACCACAATATCATTAACTGTGTTCAAAATCATGCATTTGAAGAAATTTCTCAATTGTTAATAAAGTGCACTACCAGTCAAAAGTTGTTCACCAAACCTGCATTTATTTGATCAAAAATACAGAAAAAAATTGTAACAGTGTGAAATATTATAACAATTTAAAATAAATGTTTTCTTTTTTTAACTGTTTTTAAATCCAATTTATTTCTGTGAGAATTTTCAGCATCATTACTCCAGTCTTCAGTGTCACATGATCTTTCAGAAATCATTTTAATAGGCTGATTTGGTGCTCAAGAAACATTTCTTATTATTATCAATGTTGAAAACAGCTGTGCTGCTTAATATTTTTTCCTGAAAACCTGATACATGTCAGGATTCGTTGATGAATACAAAAAAGACGACATTTATTTTAAATAATTTTTTTAGAACATTATAAAATTTCTTTACTTTCATTGTTGATCAATTTACTGCATTCTTGCTGAATAAAACTATTACTTTCTTTAAAAAATGAATACAACATTTGCGTACTTCAGCACACTAGCAACAACCACATCACAAAAACTACTCAAAACACCTTAGCAACCACATATCAATGCCCCGGCAACCTCCCACAACACCTTAGCATCATGGCAGTATTTTTTACACAGAGAAACACCACCTACATTTACTACAGAAAACAAAAAATGTATGTAAAAGTCTGTTGCTACAATTTGTATTTCATTTATATTTTTACTACAAGGTTTTGTGTTTAAATAATGTGTCAGAATAAGTGTGTATGTCTGGGCAGCTAGCAGATGGACTTCCTGCTTCATCGGTTGATTAAATGTGATTACTAATAGAGTTTTCATCAGGAGCAGGGCTCTGCAATGCAGCCACTACATCCATCTCTCTGCCTCTCTCACACACTCCCTCCCCCCTCCTGTCTCTGCACCACCATATGGTCGGACTAATTCTTTAGTGGCCATCTCAGTCTGTGGACTAGAGATGGCTGCCAAAGTCTCCACAGCTTAATGAACATCGCTGTCCATGTCTTTCCTGTATAGGTTTATCCATCAAATCAAGTTCTCTGTCAGGTCCCTCTGTTTGTGTTCTAACATCCTCCCACGCCACTATGTTTGCATCCTCTTTTCTCTGTCTATCCGAGCAGGTGAAATGATGTGGCTTGTATTATGTGCTGCTGGTTTTAAAAGGTCTGTTTGTAGAGGGATGAAATAGCAGGAGCGAGTGGAGCGTGTTTGATGAGAGTCTGTTCACAATGAACAAGCACACACACAAAGTAATAGTGTCGACGTTCCTAAACCAGAGTCGTTATGGTCAACCAAAACTTAAAATAAAATCATTACATACAATTAATTACTTTCATAACTTTTTTTCAGCTGGTTGCCAAAGCAAAATTTCTCTTTTTTTTTTAATTTAGTATGAAAGTGAAAATATTGTCAACCTCATGTCATTTCAAACCTGTATGAGTTTCTTTCTTCTGTTGAACACAAAAGAAGATATTTTGAAGCATCCTCTTTTCTCTGTCTATCCGAGCAGGTGAAATGATGTGGCTTGTATTATGTGCTGCTGGTTTTAAAAGGTCTGTTTGTAGAGGGATGAAATAGCAGGAGCGAGTGGAGCGTGTTTGATGAGAGTCTGTTCACAATGAACAAGCACACACACAAAGTAATAGTGTCGACGTTCCTAAACCAGAGTCGTTATGGTCAACCAAAACTTAAAATAAAATCATTAAATACAATTAATTACTTTCATAACTTTTTTTCAGCTGGTTGCCAAAGCAAAATTTCTCTTTTTTTTTAATTTAGTATGAAAGTGAAAATATTGTCAACCTCATGTCATTTCAAACCTGTATGAGTTTCTTTCTTCTGTTGAACACAAAAGAAGATATTTTGAAAAATGAGGGTAACCAAACAATTGACGGTAGCCATTGACTTCTAGTATTTTTCCCCCATACTATCGAAGTCAAAGGCTAACAGCAACTGTTTAGTTTCCAACATTCTTCAAAATATCTTCTTTTGTGTTCAAAAGAAGAAAGAAACTCATACAGGCTTGGAACAGCTTGAAGGTGAGTAAATGTCAGAATTTAAACTTCAAACACTAAACTAACAAAAAAATTAATAAACTAAAATTTAATAAAAAAGTAGACATTCAAAAAACTAAACTAATAAAATGCAACAAAATTAAAACTGAAAATATATATAAAAAACTAATAGTACGTCAATGATACTAAAGCAACATTGTCGTTATTGATTATTGACCAAAAATAAGGAGCTTCAAGAAGTTAGAGACAACTGAATGGATCTGAATCTGAATCATCTATCAAAACAACATAAGGAGCAAACAGGTGGTGCTCAAAAGCTGGAAGGACGGGCACATAAGATCTCAAAGAACTAGAATAGAGACCAAACTAATGAGGAGTAAATGTGATGAACGAACAGCTGAAAGCACTATTTTTATGGAAAATCACAGTCTTGTGTTGATGACAAAACATTTCTTGCCATTTTTCTAATATCAGATATGAAGAAACTAAGATCCACAACAAGATTATCATGATAACTCTCATGGAAATTGATTTTCCAGAACCTGGGAAGACTGAGAGGTATGCTGGGAAAAATCAGCAGCAAATAGTATTCTTGTAGAGACCTCACTAACCCTGAGACATACAGTAGTCACCAAAACAGTGGAATGGTTGTTAAGATCTGCAGATTAATTCTGTTATTAATGGTTGACAGTCAAAATTGGCTCATAACAGATTCAGTTATGAGAACGGCATGTGTAAATAAATCTGAAGGAGGAGATACTGGAGACTTAAGAAGAGTGGTACATCATGATCACTAAAAAACACACACTGAAAATGGAAGACGGGCTAATATTGTCGAACAGAAGAGTGTCAATCTTGCAATAGAGTGCACAAGTTGTATGGATCCTTTTTGATAGTTTATGGGTTTTTTGTCCTCTTTTTGAGGTTTACAGCTTTGTATGGAGAATATCAAAATGAAGATTTTTAATGTGCATTTATTTTTTCCAAGAAGCACAGCATTTGGGTTTACCCTGTATTTTGTGTTTTATGAGTTGATGAAAAGCTAATAATTAATAAATCATAAAAATATAAACTTTAAATAAATAATTAAAAAACACTTTTTTACAAAGTATTAAATGTTTCATTTGTTTACTTGCATGTTAAGTGACCAACAAATGACATCAAATAACTACGAACATGCAAAACTACAAATGAATCATTTAAAATCTCAGAGGGTTCTGACAAAAAAGTGTGGAAATCCCTGTTTTGAGAAAAGGTGGTTGACTATGTTCCCTCCTGTGACAGCATACAGTGACCTACATTAAATGTGTGCTATGTGATGTTTGAATTTGCAGGTCACATCTCTGTCTGTCTACTCTTCCTCCTTCTACCTCACTGGGTTGTCCTTTCTTCCTCAATCTCTTTTTATTTTCTCTATCTGTAGAAAGCATCCTTATTTTCTTTGAACATTTCTCTCATTTTCTGTCAGTAATTGGGCATTTTGCTAATGCTGTGAACTACACCTTACACACAAAAAAGAAGTTTGTAGGATAAAAGTAAAATGTTTTGTATGTATTTATCAGGTGAACAAATACCCTTATTATAAACTCTTTTCAGTGTGATGTAATCTATAACAGTCATTTTCAACCGAGCGTTAATCTCACAATGTGATCACACCTTTTAATCATCATCTGCATGCCTGTAATATCACTCCAATATAATCTTTATGAAAACTGAATCATCAACTGAGATGCATTCAAATTTGTTAATGTGTTATATTCTACCATAAACAACCCATTTGCCAGGGTTAAAACAATCTCTCAACCATGTAGTAAGAATTCTTAACATTTTCTAGCCAATTAATTGTTACATTTATTTGTAAATTTTATTATGATCATTTAAATAGCAGTTACATAAAGGTATCAATCCAGTGTGACCATGTCTTTTTTTTTTTATCAGACTCAAAGTGTGTATATTAAACTACTGAAGTCTTATTCTGGCAGTTAAACACGTGGAACTGCCAGTGCGTCTGTGTTAAATATAGTGTGTCACACTGCACTGCCCCATATATCAGGCTGAGTGAGAATTGTATGAGCTTGTTATGTAGTGGTTTCCCCAACCAAGATCTTCTCAGGGCAACCAATACAGAGACATACACTGTTAAAAAAAAAAGTCTGTAAAAATACAGTACAATATACCGTAATAATTTGAAGGAATTTTCCATATTTGGTTTTTACAGGTGTTTTTCCGTATTTTTGAATTACGCTTTGCATTGTGGGAACAAGAAGCTCAGTTGATTATTGGTGCGAAAACAGTGCTAGAGCAGGCGCCATTACTCACGGAGATAGTCACGGTCAAAATTACATTTTAAAGTCGAATTTCGGGTTTGGGGAACCTTTCTTACACTTGCGTGGTAAATTATTTTTTGTTAAATGTAACAAACTGTAACATTGTTGCTGTGTGGCTTGTTTGGCAATGTCGGAGCCGTCATATTTAACATTTACAGCATACCGTTACGTCTTATCGATGTGGAGGTACGTGCTACAGTGTGCTCACTGTTTATTGTTTATTAACTTTTGTGGTGTGGTGTATTTGTTACTGAGCGTGTCGTAAAGCATCTGGCGTATTACTGAGGTGATGTTAAGCAGCTGTGATGACGTTAAATCTGAAGTGCGATACAACTGTGTTTAGAGCGCTTTATGCCTTCAACAGGAGCTGGCAGAGGAATTGTCAAGAAAAAGGGGCCCTATTATGCTCTTTTACAAAGTCTTGATTTTGTTTTGGGGGTGTACTAGAACAGGCTCTCATACTAGGTTGTTCAAAAAACACATTATTTTACATTATTACAACACCTCTCTCCCCAGTCTAGCATGAACAGCTCGAATAGTTCCTGTATCAAATGAAAGCCTGCCTTCTGAAATATTAAATGTACTGTGATTGGTTAGCTGGGCCAGTGTGTGCTGTGATTGGTTAGCTGGGCCAGTGTGTGCTGTGCTTGGTTAACTGGGCCAGTGTGTGCTGTGATTGGTTAGCTGGGCCAGTGTGTGCTGTGCTTGGTTAACTGGGCCAGTGTGTGCTGTGATTGGTTAGCTGGGCCAGTGTGGGTGCTGTGATTGGCAGCACTCGGCACCTGGTCGGGAAATGTCACGCCCCTTACCATAGCCGCCTGCGAGCTTCAGTGTAAATATTGTGTCAAAATCAAATCAATTTGAGCGAGATTTAAACCCGGATAATTGTAACCACTCCAAGTTTGTCTGCCTTGGGAAAGCTAGCGTGCCTCTGACATATGTGTGTGATAACACTCGTTGCCTTCTCTAGTGCAGCTCAACCAGGTCTCGTCCCATTCGTCGATATTTGTGATATCACAAATCCCGGAAAATGTGCGTTGTAGTCCAAACGAGTCATTCGTTGTAGTTTTTGAAAAGTGACTTCTGTTAAATAAAATATTTCCTTTTGAAGTGGACTTTGAACTTTCTAACTTTGCAGATCTTTTTTATGCTCAAACAGCAACATTACAGACTAACAGACTAAAGTTGAAAAAGTGAAAAAGCATAATAGGACCCCAATAGGACAGCAAGGGTCCTACCATGGTCAAGTATATAGGACATTGTTAAAATGGTCCATGTGACATCAGTTGTTCAACTTTATTCAACGATTTCTTCTCTCCTGGGAGAGTCTGCTGCCATTAAAGAGAGTACCACGAGTCCACGACACATGCGTGTGCGTTCATTTGCCAGGAAACAAGGTGCAGCGTATGCGGGGTCTACGTCAGCAGCACCACACGCATGCACTGTGGGTCAGAGAGCTCTCGGATTTCATCAGAAATACCTTAATTTGTGTTCTGACAATGAACGAAGGTCTTACGGGTTTGGAACGACATGAGGGTGAGTAACTAATGACAGAATTTTCATTTGTACTTCAGTTTCATTAATTTCATTTCTTGTCATTTATAGTCTTCCTGTGAAGAAATCCTGAACAAGGGTCAAAGGTTCAGATGAAGGGAACCAAATGGCTACGCTTCCAAGACTCATGTATGAACAACTTCAAGAATCTATGTACAATTTGAGCTTTTTTTTCAAATCTCAACATGGACCTTGGACCGAACAAAGAAATGGAAAAAAAAAGTGGTTTCCTCAAATTGGCACATGGCAAGACATACTAAAAGCACACAAACACTTGGAGCCCTGCTCTTAATTAAGATTGTAGTTCTCCTAGTTTAACATTGAACTATGAGGCATGAGTGCATGAATCTGTTCCATAATTTCAAATACTGTACAAGAAAGTATTTTTGCAGAACCATGTCAATTGGAGATGCAGATAATTTAGCACAAATTAGAGGTTAGTAATCTAATTTAAAGGGTTATTTCACCCAAAATATTATATGAAAAATCTCATTCCAATCCTGTTAGACTTTTGTTCATTTTTGGAACGCTAATGAAGATCCTTTTTAATGAAATCTGAGAGCTATACCTTATTGGACCTTGAAATGGTAGTTGCATAGGCTGCCAATGGAGGGACAGAAAGCATAGAGATTTCATTAAAAATACTCTTAATTTTTGTTCCAAAGATGAATAAAATTCTTATGGATTTGGAACGGTATGAGGGTGAGTAACTGATTACTGAATTTAAATTTTTGGGTGAACTGTCCTTTTAAATAATATTGTGTTCTCCTATAGAAAAATGGTGTCAACACTGGAACATTTCACTTGACTAATGACTATAAGTCTATAGCAATTATTAATGACAGCCCTGTCTGTATTTATTTTTTCCAATGTATTTTAAAATATTTTGAATCTTGACTGTTTCACAGTGAAGTTTATCTTTGTGACCACTATTTGGTGCAACACCAATATTATACAAGTTCCTGCTCATGTTTTCTTTTTTCTGTCTGATTACTTGCATCTGTCCTCCAGGCCGAGTCATATATATTTGTGAAAATAGGTTGTCATGTCCAAGGAAAGCAAAATCTCTGTCTTAGCATCGACGCATAGCTGGTCAGCTGAGCCTTCTAAAGTGGTGCTCAGTTAAAATGGTTTCAACAGCGCGTTTCATTATGTCTCTCTTTGAATGAATGAATCAGCATTTTTTAACGTGTAGTTGAATGAACGGTTTAAAGACTCACTCAAAGACAGTCCCTTTCCACCACCATGTGGCGCAACACTGTAACTGCACTGACTGACAGTCCGTCTAGAATGCGCACTTTCCATTTTGGTGGAAATATCAATAGAAAGTCTCTTGTCCAGTCAGATTAGAAGATCAGATCAGAACTAACTGTTATACATATAGGCTAACGATAGACTAACGATCTTATTGTCAGGTTCATGTTCTGTTATGTGGACCGTTATTTTGTCATTCTCTTCTGTTTACTTCCTGTTTCAACGCTATTTGGTTTCGGTTTCATTGGTTTCTGAATATGACCTCGTTAGTTATATCGTAACACAAACACACAGACTATATATATATATATATATATATATATATATGTGTGTGTGTGTGTGTGTGTGCGTGTGTATGGCGATAATACTGCATACCATGCTATTGAGCAAGGGAATGCTCAATAGCATGGTACAAAATGACCGCAAGGGAAATTCCCTCACCGCGACAGCCCTAACTTCAAACCAAATATTCAGATGTGTGCAGCACATTTTATTGAGGACCGTTTCCTGATCCTGGGAGAGTAGACTACAATGCCAGCTGTTCTGACTCAGAGACTAAGTACGTTTTTTATATTTAAAGCGAGTTTTTTGGGCAGTGTAGAGTAGCACTTGTTGTTTGTCATTTCTCAGATCACAAATGCAGACATGGTTTTATGATGCAACGCAACGCGCAAAAAGACAGTACAAGTCATTATAATCCAGAATTATGTCCCCACTGGATGCAACGAATGCCTCGTTTCGTTTATAATGGGTTTTCATGTTTATGTCTCGTCCCTCCGGCCGGACAGGGCATCACAGTATGGTAAGGGGCGTAACATTTCCGTCACACGCTTGAGGTATTAGGGTCAATCACAACGCACTGAATAGCTGCCCAATCACAGCACACCTCGCTTTTCAGACCGATGAGCTTTGTAAAAATCGACGCGTTTCAGAAAGGCGGGGCATAGAGGAGAAACAATAAAGTACAGTATGTGAAAAATAATGCGTTTTTTGAACCTTAAACCGCATAAACACATTTCATTACACAAAATACACCAAATGCTGTTCTTTTTAGCAACATCATATCATATGACCCCTTTAAGAATGTTTACATGAGGTAAAAATAAACCATGTTCAATTTGTATATATTGTGCTGGATTTATTTGCTATTAAAGACAGGCCTATGCTATAATTTTGTAGAAATTTCTGCATAACGGATTGTCCATTTATGGTACAGAAGATAATGTAAATCTACAGAATTTTTTGTTTTAAAGTTTAAGGAAATGTCCGTAAATTTAACAGAAAATGTCCTGGTAATTTTCTGCCAGTACATTATCCATTTTTTTTTACAGATGGTGCTTTCAGCAGGTCTTCTGAATGAGAAGGACCACTCAAGAGTTATGCAGCAATATTTAGAAACAAATGTAGGACAAAATGGACAGCCAACCGACAGTAGTATTCAAAACTGAGATTTGTCAGGCTATGACAACAGAAGTATGTGGGAGACTGAGCACTTCGGACAAAGCACAAAGATGAAAAAACAGGACTGATGGTAGCAGAAACTCAAACAACTAGAACAAGCTAAAAAAAAAACATTGAAACACAGCAAGCAAGAGAATTCAGTTACATGTTACAGTTCAATGGAAATGTTGAAGCATTAATAAAAAATAAAAAAAATTTCAACATTTACTCACACATGTTCCAAACCCATATTACTTTCTTCTGTGGTATTTAAAAGAAAATGCTTTTAAGATTTTCGGTAACAAATCAGGTTTGGTTACCATTGACTTCCATTGTTAAAAAAAAAAAAGCCTCACTGCTACATTTCTGATGTGTGTGAGTAATTGATGCCAGAATTTTAATTTTTTTGGGTGAACTATCCCTTTAAATTGCTCAGCACAACTTCTATAATCGCATAATCACTTCTTTGTTAAATTTACAATCAAGAACAATTAGCAGTAGCAGTTGATGTACACTGAGCTGAACTCTAGGAGAAAGAGAAAGTACAAAGTAGAGAGGTGGTTAAGTGTCATGAGTTACAATGCAGAACTCATGTGACCACACACACACACACACAACACACACACAAACAAAAACACACACCTATAAAATTATACCCATCAATCAAAAATCATACACATTAATAGCAGGCTAGATAATTACAACTCAAAGACTTGATAGCAATATAGAGTCAAGGGCCTATCACTTCTCTCACTTATCTGTCAAGAAACAGGAAAGCCAGTGACAGCTGGCAGTATGTTGTCTATGAGGATTAGAAAGCAAACCACTGTTTGAGATTGAGCAGCAACGCAAATCTAACGAATAACCGCAAATACTGATGACAGCCTGGTGGGACGAGTTTCAATGCTGATGGAGGCCAAACGGTCCCGTGTTGACTGACGGGGTTTGGAGATTTAGAGCCTTTAATCTCCCAGTTCTGCGCTCAGCATCCATATTGTTTAGCTTGTTAAAGGAATAGTTCACCCAAATATAGAGATTGTATCTTGTTTCAAGTCTGTACCAAAACGGAAATGCAGGATGACAGCCGCAGCCACCGTTCAATTTAACGCTATGGAAAATAAAACGAACGGTTACTGAATCTGTCAGTCTTTAACATTTAATTTTGTGTTCCAAGAAAAAAGTCAGTCATGTGGGTTTCAAACGACATGAGGCTGAGAATTTTTATTTTATTTTTTTTTACTAACAGTGAACTATCCCTTTAATGCATTAAGCTTTCTCGCTCAAAAACCTACTCCAACCGTAACGTTACTAATCCATGAGCAAGGGCAGCATGCATGTGTAGCAGGATTGAGGCGCACAGACAGGGTTTTCCTCTTGCTGCGTTCTCGTTTCTTACCGTCAAGGGAGAAGCGTAGGTAGAAGTGCAGTTCCTCAGTTGTTCGTAAATGAATTCCTATATCTATAAACGGCCTTCAAGCAGGAGTAAATCAGCCTGCGGGACTCGGATACGGCGTCCTGTGCTCGCGAGCAGCGTCTCCGCTCAACGGTCAATGGGAGTCGTGCGCTGACGTCACGCTCGAAAGGAAAATAGGCGGAAACTTCTTCTTTTATCTATTTTTTTTTTTTTTACTTGGTTATCTTTTCCCCCTTCTTTTTTCCTCTGGCAGATCTTATTCTCTCTTATTGTTATTTCTTTATTGAATATTTTCTTTACAATCTGTATTGTTTCGTTATGTTCCCATAAAATAAAATAAACGTCTTCTTCTTCTTTAAATTTTATTGGCGGTTGGCAAACCAACTGAAAAGTGCATTTAGCGCCACCTACTGGACTGGAGTGTGGGCAGTACTCTGAAAGAAAGGACAAGGAGAGGAGGGGGGGGAAATAAAAATGTTTTATACATATATATTTAGACATATACAAATGGGCGGAAACGAAAAAGGAAGCCGTTTACATGACGAAATGACCAAATCAACCGGACACAGTTCTGACCGTAAAGCGATCTACTGAAAGGCTGCTGTGTTTTGCAGTGTCAAAACGATTTTGGGCAATTCATGGTATAGTGAGATAATGCCAAGGTAAGTGCTGGCTTATGAAAACATTCAAAAATAAATAAGTAAAGTAAAAAAATAAATAGAAGTTACAACGAGCGTAATATTTGAGTTATTTTGAAAATACTTTAAAATTATTATATATATATATATTTTTTTTTTAAATGTAAGCAGTCCTCTACCTCGACGCTATTAAACTGCATTCGATCGGCAGCCAATCCAAACGAGGTAGCGCTGAAATCTCGTTTTCCTTAAAAACCGCGAGAGCTTAGTACGGCCTTTCTCCCCGAGCTGCTGGCGATTACAGTGTACACATTCAGGTAAAATTAAAAAATATTTAGCATAATCGACAAGTTATTTTAAGTGTCGAAGACGAATGATAATATATAAAAGCTTGGAGAATGTCTGTGTGTATTAACGGTTATATGTGTTTGTTGTTACGGACATTTTTAAATCTGTTGTGATCTTTCCAGCGGTACAGGCTTCAGTGTTATGATACAGGCCTTTATAATTAGAGCTTCCGGTGATCACAAGCGAAAATGTAATCTTGCTTGATTTCCATAACTTTGTTCATTTATATATTCTCATTGTGTATTAGCTGACTCGTTGTCGTTTTCTATAGCTTGTTGTAGTATTGTCCTAGTCGTTCTGTTACTAAAATCTTTAAAAAGTAAACATAATAGTATGTTTTTACACTCGCACACACGCGTGCGTATTTTTTATTAGATATAATTTTTATGTATGTTTTTGCCAATATAGAACACTTCATGATGAGTTATGCTGAAAAGCCAGAGGACATAACACGAGAGGAGTGGATGGAAAAGCTAAATAATGTTCATATTCAGCGGGCAGACATGAATCGGCTCATTATGAATTATCTGGTGACAGGTAGGTGATCAACTGACCACTTATATTTTTTTCACCTTCCGCTGCAGCTTTAATACAAGTGTCAGAAGATCTGTGTCATAATTTGTTTGTTTCTTTTTACATAGAGGGGTTTAAAGAGGCAGCTGAGAAATTCAGGATGGAATCAGGCATTGAACCAAGTGTTGATCTGGACTCTCTGGATGAAAGGATAAAAATTAGGGAGATGGTGCTGAAGGGGCAAATTCAAGAGGCCATTGCGCTGATAAACAGTCTGCATCCTGAGCTGCTGGACACTAACCGATATCTGTACTTTCATCTTCAGGTAAAGAAGGTTAATGACAACTGGCTTATGACATATATTACATATCTTCATATGTTTGAGGGCTGTATTTTGACACAGAAGCCACCCTACAAATGTATGAATGTCATTGCATAGATAACAACATATCAGACAAACTGTCATCTGCAAAAAAATGATACCTTTTTGTACTACAACTGTAGTTCATCACACTATCTGTGGATGTGTTCCACTAATATTTGAAAATAAAAGTGTGCAGATACTTTCTTCCATTTGGAACGCAGATCTATTGCTTTATCATTTAGAACCTAACGAACCAACTAAAAAGTTGTATCTAATCTAACAACATTAAATGTGGCCAAAAGTCCAAATACCTCTTGGGCCCACTCGAAGTTGTGCACTGTTGGACTTTTGTTTTGTAAACTGGTTGTTAACCTTAATATTAAATGTTTATATAAATATTTATATTATTATATAAAAAAAAAAGTTGTACTGTTGAGTTGACTCAAACTGCCAACTGTCTGATGCTAAATCACAAGGGAATGCTTTTCAATTTACATCAAGTAAGGTTTATCTGCTTTCCTCCTTTAGCAACAACACCTGATCGAGTTGATTCGCCTGCGGGAAACTGAGGCTGCATTGGAGTTTGCACAGACACAGCTGGCTGAACAGGGAGAGGAAAGCCGAGAGTGTCTGACAGAGATGGAGCGCACCCTCGCACTCCTGGCGTTTGATAACCCAGAAGAGTCGCCCTTCGGTGACCTACTTAACATGATGCAGAGACAGAAGGTAAAGTTGGTTGTTCTGTCTTATCGTTATAAATAATGCTATTTTTAATATATTATTAAGCAGGGTATAAAATTAACACCTGCCACCAGCCAGTTGGTAATTTTTTACATATTGGCATTGTCATTTTGATCCCATTTTGGATTGACATTTAATAATAAATATATATATATATATATATATATATATATATTTTTTTTTTAAATGCTTTTTATGGCTATTCCAGCCCTGCAGGACATCAAAGTTCACTTTCAAGGCCAGTACAGTGTGAGGGCAGAGAACTGTTTGGTTTACTTAAAGAGGCCATGTTTGTTAAATATACAGAAAGATATTTTACATATTTAAATAGGCTATACAACCATTTAAAAGTTTGGGGTCTGGAAGATTTTTTTTTTCATATCCACCAAGGCTATATTTGGTTGTGTTGTATATTGTAAAATAGTTTTATCATTTAAAAAGTTGTGGCCTAATATTTTTATGAAAACCATGATACATTATTTTTAGGATTCTTTGATGAATAGTTCAAAAGAAACCGTGTTAATTTTAAATAGAAATCTTTTGTAACAATGAAAAGTCTCTTGCTGTAATTTCATTCTTTATCAATTTAATATATTCTGTATTATTTAAGTCTTAAGATAAAAGTGTCTGCTAAATTACTAAAATAAATAAAAGTATTCATTTAAAAAAAAAAAAAAAAAAACGTACAGACCCCAAACTTTTGAACAGTAGAGTACTTCGGCCACTAAGCAAAAAAGTAAATATTAAGTTAAGTCAATGTGAAATTGATCCCTTATACTTAATGTACATTCCCAGTGTTACTGTGAATGATTCACCAGTATATATATGTATATGAAGAGTTCAGATGCAAAAACCTCTAAGTGCCATCTGAAATCTTCATCTAAAATTAGCATTTTTGTCAGGCTGCTATGTTTAGGTTCAGTAATTTTACTCTAATGACAATGTATAGGTCCTTTTCTATACAATTAAAGTTAAATAACTGAACATAAATATAGGAGCCTGATAAATATATATTTTTTTTATATATATATATATATATATATAGCTGTACTCAATGTATTAACTTGCCTTTCTGAAATGTCTTTTCACTGATGTCAGTCCACCTCCCCCCACATTTAATTTGATGTAAATCATGGCATTTGTAGAGGGTAATGAAGGGCGTCATTCATTCAGTCTGCCAGTAATTGACAGCATGTGGTCTTCTATAACAGGTGTGGAGCGAGGTAAACCAGGCAGTGCTGGACTATGAAAACAGGGAGTCGACACCAAAACTTGCCAAACTCCTCAAACTGCTGCTGTGGGCTCAGAACGAGTTGGACCAGAAGAAAGTCAAGTACCCCAAAATGACAGATCTTAGCAAAGGCACCATCGAGGACCCCAAGTGAAAACGAACCGGCATCTCTATGTTTGCATTCTGCGGGGAACAAAACGGACACTTTCCCTTTCCTTAACTATTTATACACCGTGACTGACACTCAACATCCTTTTATCAACCTTTTGTTTGTTTACTTGTTGCTTATCAGAGACTTTGCATTAAATGGGCTGTGGAACTGAGATTAAGATTTAAGGGTGACTCCTAGCCAAAATGGAAACACTTTTATCGCAGATGGATTTCTGTGATTTTTGTTACCACAATGTTTGACTTGCTGAGCTGAGTTGTTTGTATTTTAGCCATTTTGTTTTTGCAGAGGATTATTATCTATTTTGTCAGTGAATGTTCAGAAAGTCTACAAATATAGTTGAGGACTGAACCACATTATTTAGATTTAACTTTAACTGTTTGACTTTGTCCACTGATGTGAGGTACCTACGGCACAACAGTGGTGTCAAGGAGAGTGGAATGATTGTACCAATGCGGAGAACGAGTTCTGTGTGCTTTCACAACTTTTATTTGCAGTGCACAAGTATACATTTTGTATGCGTGTTAAAGGGCCCTGTCAAAGAAAATCTGCCCTTTTTTGAGTACTAATGTTATTGCATTATAATGTTATAAAGTCATGTGACATTGTTTTCTACTGTACATTGTCATAGTATTCCTGCTTACGTTGACATTCAATTGTGATTTATAGATATTGCAGAGATCAAATTGTAAGCTTCTGAAGTCAGATGCTTTACATAGGTATTAAATATTATTTTTTTTAAATCCCCAAACTATTTGATTTTCAAAATTGCTGCTGTTGTTCAATGCAATGGCCAAATACTTACGTTGTGATGCCCTATTAAATGTTGCAGGCAGTGTTTTTTACCTAATCAAAATGGCAAATGAAAGCCCCGCTTTGGCTCTCTTATGACTGATTATGATAATTGTTTGCGGTTGGTAGGTAAAGACGCAAACCAGAGATTAAACTTCAAATGAGTCAGAATAAGAACATGTTATGGCAACTTGGAATTGTAAGACCCTGTAAAAGTCTATTTCTTGGGCAGTGCATGCTTGTCCAGGTGACATGTTATTAACTTAGACGTGACTATTCTTTTCTCGTGTATAATGTGGCGAAATTCGATTACTGAACAAATTGTTCTTTTGAGTCGGATCTTTTCAATGAATCAGATGATCCGGTTCACAAAGCGAGGGAAAGAGTCGTTCACTATTTAAGTATTAATAATAATGACAATTTTCTTTATCAGATATGTCTGACTCATAATAAAAAGATTAATAATTTGATTCAGCTGGAGTGAACCAAAGAGTTTACTGATGGAGAGAAAATAAATAGATTCGTTTATGACTGACATTTTATCAACATGCATACGAAGTTTAAAGAAAGTTCAAGTTAATTTAAAAGTACAAAACGGTTTCAGTCAATACATGTAAATAAATTGTAATGTTGTTTAACGTATAATAAACACCATAAAACTGAAAACTAAATCTTATTTGAACGTTTACAGTATTTAACCACCCACATAGTGGTGAAATTGACGTAAAATAATAAGGGAATCGTATTTGTGAGCCGTTTCTAAACGAATTGTTCAAAAGAATCGACTCACAAACACGAGTCGGACTTCACATCGCTACAGCTACATCGGTTTGTCGGTAATAACTTCAACACCTTTAGTGGTGCTGCGTCTGCTAAACCTGTTCTTTAAAATATTTGCATAAGGTTCTAAAGTTCACATTCAGGTATTTTGCCGAAGCCGAAACCATGCCTGAATTTCTACTTCCTGGTTTGAAGAGGCAGTGGTTGGAGGAGCTGCGTGGCTGAAAGAAGAAACTGACACGTGGATCATCATCAACACTTCAGGAGTCAGGAGAAAGCTGAATTTCCTCCCGCTGCGTTATAACAGCTGTGAAAGCCTCATTACTGCCAGTCGCCGGAGCGCAATGGATGCGGAAGGTATGTTATGAAGAGATGCTTCCGCGAGGAAACTGGAATAGAAACATATTTTTTTCATTGCTTTGCTTTTTTGCCTGTCACGCTCGCACAGACTGACCCGAGAGGATACCAGAGCGGATAGTCACAAACAGATATATTTGGCGTTGAATGGCAATTCTACAAAAACATGGAAAGAACTCTTGTCCAGATTTGGCCAGTATTCAGGAAAACCCCGCAGATAATATCGGACAAGCTGGATCACAGAAGAAGTGGGCAGAGTCGAGTCAGAACTGGACAAGGTGAGACCACCTCACCAAACCTTCCTCTAAATAATGTTTATTAATCGAATACAAATGAAGGTAATTCAAATAAATACATTAGTATGATAAAACAGTCTATTAATACATTATGTATATCAATATTATGTACATAAATTCGCTTTATTCAAGGACACAATCACCGTTGAAACAAGTTTAAATCAATTTTGGCAGCAAATTGTGAATGGTCAAAATGATTTAAAAATTTTCATGTCAGTTTTTTAAATATATATAGGCTAGTTATATCTCTATTTTTCCAGTTATTTAGTTTCGAAACATTTGATAACAAGCTTTGTGAACAGTTTCATTCAAAAAGCGAAAATTAATAAGCATGTATTAGTATTAAATTACACATTAAATTAACAATCTATGAGTGCTCAGTCACCATTTGTTCTACACCAGAGGACTGAAATAAACTTTGTGAAACTTTGTACTATTTAGGTCATCTTTTTTTTAGAAAGGTTAATGAACTAAGTGCATCAGCATTAGTCAATGCATCTGAAGCAAATTAACCTAGATAGGTACCTGCCAGTTAGAAATGTAATTTATGTGCTTTGGCTTATAATATCTTCTCATATGAATCTTGTTTGGTGTAAAGATTGGAGGGTTGTATTTGTCTATCTGCAGGCCAGTAGCGAGGATATGGACGGTGGTGCTGTTGCTGGGGACGTGCCTGCTGTACTGTGCCCGTGTGGCCATGCCTATCTGTGCAGTGAGCATGGCAGAGCGCTTCAGCTGGTCCAAGAGAGAGACGGGCATGGTGCTGGGCAGCTTCTTCTGGGGCTACTGCTTCACTCAGGTCCTTGGAGGCTACGTCAGTGACAGGTTAGTAAAACGAGAAATGAAATGTCATTATTTGTTTACTTGTTTAAAGAGAGAGAGAGAGAGTGGAGCCTTCCTGAGTTCTCCCAGGCTCTTAAATTTGTAATGAGTTCATATTTAATAGAACGTGAATAATTGTAAGTATAGTTGGGCAACAGTTAGTAGGTCACAATTGTTGTCACAAGTGTTGAATGAAAGACTCCCTTTCTCGTCATTAATAGTAGCACAGCATTTATTTTCACTGAATCACAACACATAATGCATAAAGGTAACTGATTTTAAGGTATGAAAGGAAGGGCAGTTGCATGATGCATTCATTTCTATTCAGATATTACTTTAATATGACGTCAGTCTTTGTTTTACAGGTGTGGCTCTATTTTAAAACCATCACAGTTGCCAGATGCCAAAAATGCTTTAAATATTTGTTGAACAGGTTGTGGGTGATAAGGCAACTAGTTTTGGCGTCTGCATTGGTTACACTGTCAAACAGCCAGCAGTGGATGTGTGTCCTAGATTAGATGTAGTTTAGCTTTTTTATTATTATTTTACATTCAAGTAATATTAAAGAATTTACTGCAGGTGAGTTCATAGTATGATTCTCATGTGAGCTAAAATACAGTAATTTTACAGAACTCCAAGTCTAGTGGCCACCAGAGAGCCACAACCTGCTCTGAAATAGGACCTTAACATGATTAATTAGGTGATGCAAATGAAGCTTGCAATGAATCGCTTGTCTGCATTGGTCCCATGCTGCAGATCTAAGAACTGAAACAGCGCTACAAAGTTTTTAACGTTTGCGAGCCCTGTGGAATGTCTGGTTTGCTGGAGAAATGCTCAGAAGTATATTCAAATGCAATAACTTGTTTGGATTTGATGTGGGATTCATAAATGCTTGTTTATTTGTTTAGGGTGGGAGGAGAGAAAGTGTTGCTGTTGTCAGCGGCAGCATGGGGAGCAATGACCGCCTTCACGCCAATCTTAGCCCATTTCTGCTCCCAGCCCATCGTCTCCATGACCATCTCCCGCTTCCTCATGGGCCTGCTGCAGGGTGAGCGACCGCACCCTCACAAAACCAGCTGAACTTCACACAACTGTGCTTTTATGCTTTCCTACTGTACTGATTGTTTACTTTCTAAGATCTAATGATACTGAATTTGCCGTTTGTAGTTTAAGCTTGGAGAAAGTTACAAAACGGTATTCAGCTGTTCTCAGTGTTTTTCAAAATGGGGCTGTAGTTTGCTGGAAACTGCAGAAAAGTGTGGTTTAGGGAATCTTGTTTCATAAATCATTGCTTCCAGATTGCTGGCAAATTGCTAAATGTTCCCTCCTGCAAACTGTGACCCTTTTTTATGAGAATAGGTCATTTGCTGTGGAGCAGAGCATAATTGTTCTGTGGTTGGCAAAGCGTTGAAATCTAGCCACTATCATGCTCTGCCTTGCAAGTTAATTACACTTTATGTCATTGTACTGCTGTTGTATTCTCTTAAAACTAGTGAAAGGGGTCTGTAAAAAGACAAGGGCCTGCTATAAAATATGCCGTTTCTATAAAGGGTTTGACTTTGATTTCTTTGCCAGCATAGATGGTGCCACAGTAGTGTTGGGCGATATGGTCATTTTTCAAATCGTCATATCGTCAGCCCGTGAGATCGACGATACACGATATTATAGTGCATGGGTGGGGCAAGAGAGAGACTCTCTGTACTTGTCATAGCATAACTATTTGGTGTTTTAAACCGAGCAGGTGCGTGAGATTGAGCCTATGGAAGCACCAATAATCGAAAAAAATATACGTTCAAACATACTGATAAAATATCATGTTAAATATAAAAATACTCTATTTAAAACAGCTAGTTCATATATAGTCGGACACAACTGTCATACCGCGCGTCCTGTGACAACTTTGCCGTCAATAGTAGATTTAATTTAAAGACCAACAGTTTAACACTAAATATTGGACATAAACGAACACGTTAAATATAAAGTATTTAAAACGGGTAAGTTCATATATTTGGAGTAAAGTTAAATTGAACGGATGCATCAGTCATACAGCACTCCGGACTGTGCGCCCAACGCACCGCCACAGAAACAAGAATGAGATGCTTTCTAACATAAATGTGGCATTAAACTCAGTTAGTGAGGGCTCGGTTAAAATATTGCACATATATAAGCCCCTCCACCGGATCGCGAACTGACCGAGGGGGGCCCCGCTCCCTACCTCGCACCGGGCCCCACGTCAGCTAAGGACGGCCCTGCTTATATCTGCAGACGATGTACGTCTGTTTGTGGTTGGAGACTCCTTCACCGGCTACAGGCTCTAATCCTCAATTGCGCTCGTGTGTGAAATGCGGTGCTGCAGTAAAATAGCGGGGCAATTTGATAGCCGAATTATAATAGGCCACCTAATAAAAATAATACGAATTATTATTATTATAATTTAATACAATAATAGGAGAATGAGCCTAATATCGTCTTGACTATCGACAAAGACATCTGCTATCGTCGATACACGATAGCCTACTATCATCTATCGGCACAACCCTATGCCACAGTTAAGGTTTTTTGTTATAGAAGTATTAAAGTATTAAAGTAGTCGCTTTGGAGAAAAGCGTCTGCTAAATGACTAAATAAATAAAAAATAAAAAAGTTTGTTAAAAGTAATTAATGGCGTTATCTTGTCCAGGCTTCTGCTACTAATCAGAATAAACTTTTAAGCTTTACGTCAGAATTATGAGATGGGTACAAAACGTAATATTACAATACGATAGTACTTACACGTTCTACAGTACAGGATAAAAAAACAACGTGAATATTTGTAATGTGCGAGAATGGCCAAAATATAATTTATCAGCCAATTTTTTACTTCTAAAAATAATTATTAATTAATTAACATTTACATTTAGTCATTTAGCAGACGCTTTTATCCAAAGCGACTTACAAATGAGGACAATAAAAGCAGTCAAAACTAACAAAAGAGCAACAATATATAAGTGCAAATGACAAGTCTCGGTTAGCCTAACACAGTACACGTAGCAACATCTATATATATTTATTATACACACACATATACACACACAAAGAAAAACAAGTAGATAGAATAGAAAAAAATAGAAAGCTGCTAGTTTTTTTTTTTTTAAATAAAAAAGATAAATAGATAAAGTAGAATTAAAATAGAATAGAAAGTGCTAGAATTAGAGGGTCAAATAAAGATGGAAGAGATGTGTTTTTAGTCGTTTCTTGAAGATGGCTAAGGACTCAGCTGCTCGGATTGAGTTGGGCAGGTCATTCCACCAGGAATGACAATTTGCAATTTATTTATTTTTAAGTAAATAAATGTTTACTTATAAATATTTAAGAAAATAAATAAATCAATATAAAAATATAAATTTTTAATTCATTATTTAATGGTTACTACAACAACATATTTTACTTAGTGTTTTTTTTAACAAGGTGGTATAAATTTATAACATTGACTGTTTGTGTGTTATTAGTCATAATATGAAAACCGTAATAATCCACTAATGGCTATGCACTAAAAGAGTGTTTGTTTTCTTTCTGTTATCCTGGTGTTCTCAGGTGTTCACTACCCATCTCTGGCCAGTCTGTGCTCTCAGAAGGTTGTGGAGAGTGAGAGGGGCTTCCTCATAAGCACCGTAGGAAGTGGCTCATACCTGGGGTTAGTGTCAGATCTCTGACTGTGTCTGCTTTCTCTGTTACGTTTAGAAATGTAACGGATGTCTTTCAGATTGAGTTTGTGTAACTGTGTGTATGTGTGTGTAGGACTCTGGTGATAGGAGGTGTAGGCTCTCTGATGCTGGACTTGTATGGCTGGGAGAGTGTGTTCTACGTCTCTGGGCTTCTGTCTGTGTTGTGGGCGTACTGCATGTGGAAGTATCTGCTCAAAGGAGAAGGTATGTCCAGAATATCCACCTTATTTTTCCCGTAAGAGCGGTCGCGGCCATTTGTAAAATGAATGTGTCTGGCTTCCGGTGTCATCCACTTCCAGCTATTTTTAGCTGTACAAAACAGCTCGTTTTGCTGCTTGATATTGCAAATTGGTGTGTCTTACCATATTATTTTAATGTATTATCTTAATTATGAACACACTGGTTTAGTGCAAACAGTTTTACCGTTTACTGCACGTTGTTATTCTTTTGGTTATTTCCCTATGGTGGCTAATGAACTGGAAATCTTGCACATTCACCGAAAACAGCTTACTTCCGCGTTGAAGAATAAGGTGGACAGAAGCACAAACATTCGTGAGCATTGGGAACCTCTTGGCACCTCATAATTAGATTTTGATTCTGAGAATCATGGTACAATTCCTAAATGATTCTCAATGTGTTTTTCATGTAGTAGATTCATATTTTGGCAGTTTAATGTGTTTTGTGGCCAAATACACTGACATTCAAAGGTTTGGGGTCAGGATTATTTTTTTCTTAATATTTTTGAAAGTAGTCTCTTATGTGCACCGGGGCTGAAAAACACAGTGTGTGTATATATATATATATATATATATATATATATATATATATATATATATATATATATATATATATAATGCATCATCGTGTAGTTTTAACACATTAATATGACTTGTAATGCACCTTATATTACATTGTAAGATCTCATGAATAATAATACTTATCTATTCATTGTTACACTTTTAGAAAGTATGATGCATTAAAACAGATGTAACAAAGAGACTTTTTAACTTTGGTCACAATTATTTATGAAAAGATGCAATGCATTACAATGTACAGTATGCATATGCATTATACACAAAGTAAAGAGTTTCCTAGTTTTGTTTAAGACTAATTAAGAATACGTTTATAAATACTGTTTGTTTGGGTCAACTCACACAACATCTTCAAGTGTTTCTGTCCTGGGATATTAAAGACCATAATCATGTTTTTGAGCTTTTACCAACAGTTCATATATATATATATTCAGTGGTGGCCAAAATTATTAGTATACTAGTATTTTCACCAGCTAAAGAAATGTTTTAAAATGGGTTTAAGTCAAATTTTAAGTTAAATATTTTGCTGTAGTGTGTCATTAGGAAAATCAGGAATTAGGAAATATCAGTTTACATTTCCAAACATTAATTTTGCCATTTGCTGGAATGACATGAAGAAACAGAACAAACTGAGACAGACTCAACCCAGAAGAACTGTGACAATGCCTCCAAGATGCTTCAAGAAATCTACCTGCAAAGCTCCAGTACTGTTAAAAGTTGTAAGCATTTGACTTGTGTAAAAATGCTGTGAATATCAATCAACTATCAATTAACTAAATTAAATCAACATTTGGTGTGAGCATCCTTAGCGTTTAAAGCAGCTTTTGCCCTAGGTGCACTTGCACATAGTTTTTCAGGTAATTTTGCAGGTAGGTCTCTTGAAGCATCTTGGAGACATTGCCACAGTTCTTCTGGATTTAGTCTGTCTCAGTTTGTTGTGTTTTATGTTATGAAACCGAAAACAGCTCTTTTAAATTGTAATCAGATTTCACGATATTAGTGTTTTTGCTGTATTTTTGATCAAATAAATGCAGCCCCGGTGCATAAAACATTAAGAAAAAATCTTACTGACCCCAAACCTTTGAATGTCTATGTCCATGGCCACAAAACACATTAAACTGCCAAAAATATGCATCTACTACATTGAGAATCATATATATATAGCAGCCATTACTCCAAATAATTCTAATATGCTGATTTGATGCTCAAGAAACATTTGTAATTATTACCTATGTTCAAAACAGCTGTGCTGCTTTTGAGTTCTGATGATATATATATATATATATATAAACATATTGACAAATATATATAAAACATTATAAATGTTATTACTGTCACTTTTAGTCAGTTGAATGTATCCTTGCTGAATAAAAGTATTAATTTCTTTAAATGATTCTTACTGACCCCAAACATTTGATGGTGTTTTCCTTTGTAAAAATTCCACATCGTAGACATTCTAAAATATTTATTTCCATGATTGCCTAATCAAAATCAAGTATTCTAGAGAGCTGTGTAATAAGCTAATGTCACAATTTAAGTTTAAATTACACTGTGTAAGCCATTTATTGTAGTTTGGCTAAAATGTGGGTAAATATTTCAGTGATAATTAACAAGTATTTGAGGTGCAGTATGTGTGTATTTATACACTCCATGCAGAACAGAGACTGTAGCTGTGCTGTTATTCCTTCCTTAACAGGTGTTCTGTGTTTAAACTGTTTGTTTAAAAACTGATCGTGCTTGTGTTTGTCAGGTCCCATCATCACACTGGAGTCTCTGGGCAGCGCTGGGACCCAGTCCAAACTGTCCAAGAGAAACTGGCTGCGTCTCTTCAGACAGCCAGCTGTGTGGTAAGATTAGCACCTGAATACTGTGTGTGTGTGTGTGTGTGTGTGTGTGTATGTGTGTGTGTGTGTGTAAGAGAGAGAGAGAGCATGGATGCTGAACAAAGGGTCTTTACTGAGCTCCCACAAAGGCCTGATTCACATCCGTTCCATGTCTGTCTATATATAGAGCACTCCGAAACAGTAACACAGTACTCTGTCCCGTCAGCTAAACGTGGCTGAGTGTTTCTGACTGCACACATGACTTGGATGTTTTTTGTAACATTTTAGTTTAACAATTACATTATTGTATAAGGAAAAGTAGATGATAATTATAAAATTATTTAAAAATGCTGCTTATGCTTGAGTGTGCTTTAGAGGGAGTGCTCTAGCAGTAACTGTTGTTACTAATGTTGTTATTGTAGCAGTAGAGTGCTGCAGTGATGAACTTTTGTAGGCCAGCCCAGAAATTCGCATCGCTCTGATTCCCTTGACAAAAACCCAATAGGATTTTTACATTGGCTTTTGGATTATTGCAGACAATAAGCTCTGTGACCAACAAATGTTTTTGATCCTTATACATTTTGTTCATCATAACCTTTACAAATGAACACAACTGATGAATTCTGAAGCCTAAATACAGTCACCAGAAGTAAAAAGCTAAATGTCAGCTATAAACAAACTACACTAAGGTCACATGACTTCAACGCTACCATCGCTAAGCTTCTGACAACTCTTTCAGTCGTTCTGTAAAAAGCATTTTCCTGAAAGTCTGAGTTACAATAATTAGCAAGAGTGCAAGTATAAACACAACAAGACTGCCGACTCATGAATAGATTATTTTTTTTGCATTCTTAAATTACCCACTTTCATTTTTTTTTATTAAAAATAACTATTGTTTTATTATTTATATAATATAAAATCCTGTACATTGACACTGGTGTGATCCAGCATCATGCAAATAATGCAAACATTTTTTGATTACTGATGCCATTGTTGAAATGTGCTATTAGTCTTGATTGATTTATTCAACAAGCAAAAGTCTCTAGGTATGGGGGTTCCCCCATTCTTATTTTCCCCCAATTTTAGTATTTGGTCAGGTGATCGCACTATGACGGCACCCATATGAGATGACCTTATCTCCATTAAAGAGATGTAAAATAAAACCACTTTTATTAGCCTACTGATATGACTAGTGTCTTCATCTACATAATTATAAACATGCTGTGTTGGTGACATTGATTTCAAATGCATTCTAAACGCTCCTGTCTGAATTTCAGCGCCGTTATTATTACACACTTGTGCACCGCTAGCACCTTCTTCACACTACTGTCATGGCTGCCAACGTTTTTCAAGGACACCTTCCCTGATGCCAAGGTAAACTGAACTACGCTCTTTCAGACAGCGTGCGAGAACACGATCTGTGTCAAAGCAAAAAAATATATGAGAAAAACAGTCTCCAGTAATTAATTTCTGTGAAGGAGAGAGAGCTGGTCATGTTAGTATGATGCTGTTGTGGTCCAGCAGGGGGCTTCACATCGCATCACATCAGAGTGTGTGTTTGATTCCTATTCAGAAAAGTGTATATCACATGCATTGGACTCGCCTATTCATTGCCTGTTCCTGTGTATGTCTGCATGTGTGTTTCCTCAGGGTTGCGTGTTTAACGTGATCCCATGGTTTGTGGCCATCCCTTCTTCCCTGTTTAGTGGCTGCCTTTCAGACCATCTAATCAGTCAGGGTACGAAACCGCACATACTACTCAAATACACTCGCCGTTTCTTGTTCAAAGATATGAGTTTGTATGTTCCTCATGTTCATGTCTTTTTGGTAGACAATTAGAAAGGCAATGAAATATTCCCTGTTCCTTGTTACGAGTCTGTTTGAGTTTTACTGTGTTGTAAATGTCAAGTCTACATGATTGCAATTGACTTCTAAAACGGTTAAATGTTCCTCAGCTGCCACACTAATACTCTCGCTCCTTTCTTTGTCTTTTAAAGGTTTTGATACTGCGTCAGTTAGAAAACTCATGCAGGTATGTTTGAAATATACAATCTCTTATGTGCAACCAAGGCTGCATTCATTTTATCAAAAATACAGTTGCGCTTTGGAATATTACAATATTATATTAGAATTTATTAATTCATTGCAAAGCTAAATTTTCAGCATCATTACTCCAGTCTTCAGTGTCACATGATCCTTCAGAAATCATTCTAATATGCTGATTTGCTGCTCAATAAATATTTCTTATTATCAACAACGATTGTGCTGCTTAAAAGTTTTGTAGAAACTGATATATTTTCCGGATTCTTTTAGAAAGTCCAAAACAGCATAATTTATTCGAAATGGAAATCTTTTGTAACAATAAATGTCTTTACTGTCACTTGAGATCTATTTAATGCATCCTTGTTGTATAAAAGTATTAATTTCTTTCAAAAACTGTGAATATATTATGTATTATTGTGTTTTTCAGTTCTTCTCTATGGGCGTCTCCAGTGTGTTTACTCTGTTCCTGTGTGGGACCACTACCTTCCCCACAGCTGTGGCTTTCGTGTCTGCTACTATGGGCCTCACCACATTCAGCCACAGGTAATGTCACTCACTGCTTACCCATGCATTGAAAAAACAAAAAAAACAAACAAACATGGTGCAAGGTCATGGCTTGATTTCCAGGTCATGCAAGCTCTGATAAGATGTATGTAAAAGTGTCTGCCAAATGCATGAATGTAAATGCGACAATGTAATTGTCTCTCTCTAGTGGGGTTTCAGTCAATGTTCAGGATCTCGCTCCATCCTGTGCGGGGGCTCTGTTTGGTATGTAGCATACTCTCTACTTTAACCCAAACTGCGATTGCACACTTAAGGCTAACTATATTCGCTTTTACACCAGTGGACAATAACATTGTTTATTAAAAGTGCATGCATCAGTAGGAAGGTTTTTTTTGATTGGCTGTCAATGGCTTTAATTGTTCATCAGCTGAAAAAAAAGCTCTGAAAGTGATTGTAGCCAGGGTTTTATTAGTATCATTAATACTTTTTATAGTTTTTATTAATAATTTGAAGTAGTTTTTATATTTTCTGTTTTCATTTAAATTTTCTAAATTAGATTGTCGTTTTTCACAAAAAAAAACTTTTTTTGTCAGTACTTACACTTTTTTTTCTAAGTTTCATTTTTTTCTTTTTAATATTTTATTTTCAAGTATGATTTTTAATAGTTTTAGTTAATGTTCCTCTATCTCGGTACCGTTGTAGCTGCGGTGTGGACAATTTTTCAAACTTTGTAGTTATTGTTAGAATTATCATTTTTGGTGTGCATAGATTTATTGTAATTTTACAATGAGCAATATGACTGTCTTTTCTAAATCTGTAATTTTTTTTTCTTTCAGGAGTAATGAATACCTGTGGAGCATTTACAGGTAAGAATAGTATAAAACATTGATATTTTATAAATGTAAATTTGATATTAATAATTTCAAATGAAATAAGCACTCAAGCTCAGTTTTTAAGAGGATTGCTAGTGTGCTGTATGTGTTAATGCTGTTGTGTGTGTGTGTTTGTTAGGGGTCATCATGGTGTATTTCTCTGGGTATCTGATCGAGGCCACTGGCTCCTGGGCGTCAGTTTTTGGGCTCATCACTGTAGTGAACCTGCTGGGTTTAGGAACATTTTTAAGCTTCGCAGAAGCTCGCAGAGTGGACATAGATCTAGCGAAGGGCCGTTACCACAGCATCCACATCTGAGAGCACAGATGACGGGAGCAGAGCAGCAGAAATGACAGACTCTGTCAGAAACCTTTCTGAAGAGGGACATAATCAGCAGTTTATGTTTGGCTTTTCTTTGGCTGAAGAGAATTTAGGAGAAGCTGTAGGATATCTGTTAAAGATAACTAGGAGCCACAGTATGAAGTGTGTTACTGAATATTTTGCGTTCATTCATTTCTATTTCACCCTGTAGCATTTGTGTTGGTTTATGGTAGCAGTTGCTTTAATATCATCATTACTGCGACCAAAGCAGTTCAAAAACCTGCAATACACCATCCATTTAATCAGATGAAGACCAAACGCTAGAGTTCGAGAGTCTGATTACTGACAGTGTTTATTCAATTATTATTAATACCATTTGTTATGGCATTGCATGACATTTTAAAATACCTCGTCTCAGACATCTCTGAGTGTGATAGAGATTACAGTTTGTTACTGCAGAATTGGAGTTTGTGTCAATTTGAAGAGCGTTACTGTCATTAGATGAAACGTGCTAGGTCATCTTGTCATTGGCTGATCCTTTAAAGCATTTTCTTCATCTCAGCTGTCTGCTGTTGAGAATGGTTTCTGATCTTTAAAGGATGCTTTTGTTTCAAACTGCTAGTTTGCTTTTGTTCCGTTCTATTTAATGCGGTTTAATTTGATCTTTAAAGTGTTATTGGTTTACAATAGACTGTTCTGCATAACTGGATTATGATTGTGGGGTTTGTTCCATTATCACAGCTGACAATAACTTGCATTAGTGTAGCAAAGAAGAAATTTTGCATATTTATTATGCTTGCGTCATTCCTTATAATTATTTCACTCAAGACTAGTAAACACGATAGATGATCTGTGAATTAATGCAGTGTCCTAGCATCCTGAATTGAGGATGAAAGATATGTTTCACAGAAAACTGAATCAATTCATATTGTGATCTTATTTTCAAGACAAATGTCACATTAAAAACAAATGTAAACAATGTAAATGTAGTATTCTGTATTTGTAAGCATATTTTGCTGAAATATAAAACTATATTTTAATCAAGCGGAAAATGTTTTGTTTTAATTTACACCTCCAACAAAGTGAGCCAAGAGATGATGTGTTTATGTGCACATGTGTAAACAATTGTTTACAATGTTACATACTCCTGCCATTTTTTTTTTACATTTTAATTTTAGTTTTACCCTTGTCTCAAATGTTTTAAAATGTGAAAATCCATAGCTGTTTTGTTTTGTGTATTTATTTATTTATATTATTTTTTGAACTATGATAATTACAACAAAGAGCAAGTCATCACTAAATAATTTTTTTTATATTGTCTGAAATGTTTTTAGAATAATTAAGTAAGTTATGACTGTTACCATAAATTCCACAATGACTAGCTAAACTATTGGCTAACAAGAAGACAACAGTGTCAGTTAAGAGCTTGAGAGGAAATCTGAGATAAAAATAAAGAAAATCAAGGTAAATAATGGAAGCCCATTTTAGCTACATAAGAAAATATCATACTTAAGTAAATCATAATTATGACATTAAAAAGTAGGCCTATAGAAATTGAGGTAGTCAAAATTGTTTTACTGAAAACCGAACCAATCCATATTGCTTGTAAAACAATCTAAATGATGTATTCTGTATTTGTAAGTGTATTTTGTGGAAATATAAAAGTATGTTTTCAAGGGAAATGTGTTTACCACACCTTCTTCAGAGTGATCCAAGACATCTTGAAGTTGCACTGAGAGCCACACCACCAGGGGGCAGCAGAGTCCAGAAAATAGTGTGGCGTAGTAGGCCTACCTCACTTTCTGGATTCTGATCTGTCGTGTGTTCTTGTTTTGACTGATGCAGCTTTATAGAAATGCCATCTCTCATAAATATTGTTCCGTTCTATTTAATGCGGTTTAATTTGATCTTTAAAGTGTTATTGGTTTACAATAGACTGTTCTGCATAACTGGATTATGATTGTGGGGTTTGTTCCATTATCACAGCTGACAATAACTTGCATTAGTGTAGCGAAGAAGAAATTTTGCATATTTATTATGCTTGCGTCATTCCTTATAATTATTTCACTCAAGACTAGTAAACACGATAGATGATCTGTGAATTAATGCAGTGTCCTAGCATCCTGAATTGAGGATGAAAGATATGTTTCACAGAAAACTGAATCAATTCATATTGTGATCTTATTTTCAAGACAAATGTCACATTAAAAACAAATGTAAACAATGTAAATGTAGTATTCTGTATTTGTAAGCATATTTTGCTGAAATATAAAACTATATTTTAATCAAGCGGAAAATGTTTTGTTTTAATTTACACCTCCAACAAAGTGAGCCAAGAGATGATGTGTTTATGTGCACATGTGTAAACAATTGTTTACAATGTTACATACTCCTGCCATTTTTTTTTTACATTTTAATTTTAGTTTTACCCTTGTCTCAAATGTTTTAAAATGTGAAAATCCATAGCTGTTTTGTTTTGTGTATTTATTTATTTATATTATTTTTTGAACTATGATAATTACAACAAAGAGCAAGTCATCACTAAATAATTTTTTTTATATTGTCTGAAATGTTTTTAGAATAATTAAGTAAGTTATGACTGTTACCATAAATTCCACAATGACTAGCTAAACTATTGGCTAACAAGAAGACAACAGTGTCAGTTAAGAGCTTGAGAGGAAATCTGAGATAAAAATAAAGAAAATCAAGGTAAATAATGGAAGCCCATTTTAGCTACATAAGAAAATATCATACTTAAGTAAATCATAATTATGACATTAAAAAGTAGGCCTATAGAAATTGAGGTAGTCAAAATTGTTTTACTGAAAACCGAACCAATCCATATTGCTTGTAAAACAATCTAAATGATGTATTCTGTATTTGTAAGTGTATTTTGTGGAAATATAAAAGTATGTTTTCAAGGGAAATGTGTTTACCACACCTTCTTCAGAGTGATCCAAGACATCTTGAAGTTGCACTGAGAGCCACACCACCAGGGGGCAGCAGAGTCCAGAAAATAGTGTGGCGTAGTAGGCCTACCTCACTTAAAGGTTTTCAGTCAGCTAACTGTGTCTGGCACAGAGATTTAAATGCTGAAAAGAGGCCTTTTATGCGCGTAATTGAAAGTGCGAGGGTGGACATATGTGTGCGTTTAACTGGAGTGTCATGGCTAGCACCTCCCGACTGTTTGTAGCATCATTACACCTCAGTTTCCAGTCTGGAAACTTCACCAACTGCATCCAACCATCAACTTCCACACAGCCTCTTTAGTATACTTCAGTTCTGATCATCTACATATATTAACAGACACTTTCACGGAGCTCATTATTCCGAGCAGCCAAAATGTATGCCTGCAAGTAGCCTGTATTGGAAAGCCTAGTGCGCTAATGAATCTTGTAGAGCCATATTGCGGCAAATAGTCGTTCACACTGTTGTCGTAATTCCAGAGCTATATCAGCATGGATGGACATGCAGGTCTTCCTCTGCTTCTGTCGCAGATATATGGGATGGTACCATATGGCAGGTCGCTGCGTGCCATGCTGGTGAGTTGGCAATGTGTACGTGCGCCAGGCATCCGTCACCCCTCTCACGGGACTCTCTCAGGTTACCATAGAGACAGATGGCGATGCCGCTTACCGTGGCGGTGGGATTTGGGGTGAGATCAGGGGCCTGGGGCAAAGTGGGCGACACTGTGTCACAACTGAAGATGAGAGGTGCTCCATGCGGCTCCAGGAAGGATCTGTAGATTTAAGAGAACAGATATTTAGATTTCATGTTAGGTTCATTTTATTTGGTAATAGTTAATCTAATATATCTACAAGTTCTCAGTACAAAATACTGTATTTGTGGAACGTGCCATTCAGTAATTCAGGTCACCGAATGTTTAGTAACGAAAACAGCATTTAGTTACTGTCGCACCAGTATTCATTGGGTATTTCCTCACTTTGAAGCACATATTTGTGCAAAAGACTGTAGTACTCTGAGAGTACTGCAGAGAATAATGTCCTCAGGCTCTCAGAGTCTGATCCGGTTAATGTCCAGATCATTTGAGTGATGGGTGACAACATCCAGATCTCTGCTGATGTGTGGATGTATGTTTGTTTGTGTGTGTGTGTGTGTGTGTGTGAGTATGTGCATACAATAGTTCACAGTGTTGCATTCTCCTGCCATTTTACAGATGAAATTGTATTGTTTTATCCTTGTCACACAATGAAAATCCATAGTACAAATATTATTACAAAATAAATGAATGAATGAATGAACAAATGAACAAACTAGGATTATCAGAACTATTTTAATAAAAAATGTATTGTCTGAAATTGATTTGTTTTAATTTTACACAAATTATGATAATTGTGTCATCATTTCCACAATTATTAGCTAAGTTGACATTTTGATATATGTGAGAAAAATAAAGAAAAATCAAGGTAAATATATGGAAGCCAATTTCAAGAAGAAAAAAAATCATGCTTGGGTAAATCGCAATTATGAGATTAAAAAGTCATGATTATGATTATGAAAAGTTGGAAGTATGAGATACTAAGAGGTTAAAAACTGAAATGATGACAAGTCAAATTTGTCAAAAACAATTGACAAAAAGTTGAAATTATGAGATTTTAAAAAATCATAATTATGACAAAGAGGAAAATTATGAGATCAAATTGACAAACAGTAAAAATTCTGACAAAAAACTTTGAAGGTTGAAGTTAAAATATTAGAAATATTAGAAATAATATTTAAATAATATTAAAAATGATAAATATTTAAATGTAATAATTAAAATATTACATATATACATTATTTGAGATCTGTTGGAAAAGATATAGTGTGATTAAAATGGTCATTGTGTTCAGAAAAAAGACTGAGTCCTCCAGTGTTTTGTATATGGGAAGGTCTCATGCTTAAAATGCTTGCATTGCTATATACAGTTGAAGTGGGGAGAAATAAGGCTGTACGTGGGTTTTATTTCACATGTGTACACGTTTATTAACACATCCATCAGCTTTCAATCCACATGCCACAACAGTCCATTATAGTAACTACATACTACATGCTGTATAAATAAACAACACGTGAGAGATTATGATGATGTTTAGCATAGACATTTAACAGTAATTTAAAATCTATTGTCAATCTAATCTTAAAAATATAAATGATTCTAAAAAATTATAAAAATTTGTCCTATTACTAATCTTTTTATTTAGTTTGATTTAGTGAATTTAAACAACATCAAACCTGAGGTAGGGCACTGTATGTTTTCGGGATATTATTGAATTTTACACAGCTGGTTGTGACATGCCATAATACCACAGCTTTTACATATCTTAAGGATCGTGGCAAAGCCCTTAATTAACTCACGCGGAAAGTGACAGAGGAACAGCCCCCTGCGCGCATTATTGGTTTTCGTCGCAATGGAGGAGTAAAGAGCCTGTCAGAGGAGCAGGAGATGCGCCTGAGTGAAATAGCGCCGTTAATTACTAATTAACTTCAAGCTAATGACAATGTCACTGTGTCGTCGTCTCAACGAATGTCCTCTCCTTATATACACCCCCCCTAAACTCAGACCTGATCTGCATGCTAATTAGTCTAACACATGCACTATTTAGTCTCCACAATAAAAATGAGTTATATTATAGATATCAAATCCATAAGAATACATTTTATTGCACTTTACGTTTTTTGGGAACACAATTAATTTAACAATAATTTAATAAAGTATTTAGAGAACAAATTAATATTTTTAGAGGCTGCTGAGCACAAAAAAGAAAAAGACTAGGAAATATAGTCACAAAATAAATAAACCAAAACAAAGATATTCTATGACCAGAAGAAAGCTCCAAGCTCCTATACTCTCTGTCTTTCTCTTCTGTTAAAGGCTGAGCCCTGTGGCTATAAACTCTTTCTCCACTAACTAAATTACCACATCACTTTGTTTTGCCCTCCCTGTGGAGCGACTCTAGTGTTGCTGATCGCCAATCATTTCCTCCCGCTCACATCTCACACAAACACGCTCGTGTCCAGATATGTTGATTTCTGTCAATTATCTCAGTCAGCTGTTGGCCTCCTGGTCAGCATATGGCCGGCGTTACACACACTGTCCTGCAGCTCGGCACAGAGAGGGACACTATTTTAATGGAGCCCTCCGGGACAGGACCCCACACCTGCGCTCACCCCATGATAAGGAAGTGTCAGTGAAACACCCATATAAAATATCAAGACGTGTTGCAAGAACTCAAAACATTCTTAGTGTCTCAATGAAGCCTGTCCAAGATATTCATGAATGCCACCTCTGTAGATACACTAGTACCATTTGGCAATGCAAAGAGCGAAAATTAGACAATGAACCCCTTATTATCCTGCTTTACCAACAGACGAAGACGCAGAAAGCTTCTGAAGCCAGAACGAGGGTAAACTATTTGATGCAATGCCCAAGTTGCTTCTTTTTTGTTTAACAGGTAATATAATTTATTATTGTGTATGCCACTATAGTGTCATTTCAGGGCAATTTACATAAATAACAGTGTATCTGTAAGTACACCAATGGAAGAATGGCTCCTAAAATAAGGTGCAAAAACCATAAAGTAGCATAAAAGTTGTCCATACTTTGTATGAGAAAGAGAACAAAATTAAAACCAGCGTTTACTGATCATTTCACCTCCAGTGAGATATTAAACGAATGGTTCACCCCAAAATGAAAATATGCTGAAATATACTCACCCTCAGGCCATTCAAAATGTAGATGTTTGTTTTTACAGTTTTGAAGAAATTTAGCATTATTTCACTTTCTCACTAATGGATCATCTGCAGTGAATGGGTGCCTCCAGACAGCTGATAAAAACATTACAATAATCCACAAGTAATCCACACAACTCCAGTCCATCAGCTGATGTCCTGTGTTAAGCTGTTTGTAATAAAGAAATTCATCATTTTCCATTGTTAAGGCATTTTAAATGTAAACGGCTGCTTCTGAACAAAATACAATAATCCATAATAACACTTACTCCAGTGAAAAAGTGCATCTCCAATTGTCCTCTCACATCAAAATCTACCAACATATTTGCTTAGAACTGTTTCTGCTCATAAATGATGCTTGATCTATGCATATTTCTCTCCTGATTCAGACGAGATGACTGGAGAAAGCAATATTATGGATGAAGGACTCAGCATCAATTTTAAGTTCAAAATGTGCTTTCATGATTAATTTGATTTTTACAAACACACAGCTTTCCGCTTCACAAGACATTAATTGATGGACTGGAATTGTGGATTATGTGTGAAATATTATGAACAAATCATTCATCATTTGTTAAAAAGACTCAACCCAAAACAAATGATTTCTTTACAAATTTGACATAATTCTCATTAACTGTGAACTTAAAATATCCCAATATTTCAGCCTGTTTCTCGCATACAAGCTATCATATGATTTCACAAGACTTGACATATAGTATAATATAGTGCACAAGTCATGCAGACCAGCTTTTTTGATACCGTTATGCTGCTTTCTATTTTGAAGCTTAAACCCTCTAGTCCTTCAAAACATTATCTTTTGTCTTCCCCAGAAGAAAATAAGTCATTCGGCTTTGGAACATAATAAGGGAGAGTAAATGAAGACAGAATTTCATTTTCAGTTGAACTGTGCCTTTAAAATGATTTTATCAGGGTGATGTTGTTGAAGACAGCTGCTGTTATTTGGGACTGTCTGGATTCCTTACCTTTGATTGTGCTGATATCATTGAAAGAAACAGACAGAAAGAACACAAAAATATGCTCCTGACAGTTAGACCTCCAGTCTACTTTTTAAACCAACACACACAAACAAACTGCAACAAATGCCAAATGTATGTTTATAGAACAATATGATGCATTGCTTTGGCAGGGAGTCGTCATATGCTGCCCTCTTCAGAAAATAACTCCCTCCATCTTTCCTTCCAGTCAGAAGGTCTCAAATGATCACACGCAACAATGTGTTTAATACTCGCTTAATTCTCACTGTGCTCATCGATGAGGCTGTTTTATAACTGCAGGAGTGATAACGCTGTATGTTCTTAAGACCTGAACAAGAAGACTTCTTCCTAACAAAAGACCTTTATTAGCTCAGAGCTTTGGTGGACCGCTTCAATTCTCTGACAGCCTCTCCTTTGTTGATTATCAGCTCATCACGCAAGGAAATTTCATTCTCTTGTTTCAAACTAAGCAGTCTCTGTAAGTCATTAGCTCAAAATGTGTCATCGCTTATCAGTGAAGCTTTGCAGCAGTAAAACAGCTGAGCTTCATTTAGTCTGGTAAAGTTAACAGGATGGGCTCAGACAAAAATGAAACTTGTCATCATTTATTCACGCTCATGCCTTAAGCTCATTTTCTTTCTTAAGTTGAATCAGAATTTCTGTTTTCCATGCAGTGAAAGCACATGGTGCTGTCAAGCTGACCAAAAATGACTTGTGCTTTATTAAAAATTTTCTGAATTCAATTCAGAATGTTCCCTGATTATTTTCAGCTGTCTAGTAGTTTATTTTATTGATTAAAATGTTAACATGATGATGGGTAATAAAATAGTCACTGGCAGTTACCTCTTAAAAAATAAAGGTTCTATTAGGGGTTTTTCGCAACAATGGGTTACTTAAAGAATGTTTCAGCAAGTTCTAAAAACAACCATTTTCCACTATAAAGAACCTTTTGTGCAATGGAATGTTCCATGAATGTTAAAGGTTCTTCATGGAAACATCAATGCCAATACGAACCTTCTATTTTGAGCTGTGAGGTCAATTAATATGAAATAAACACTGTCTGAATTAAAGGGGTCATATGATGCGATTTAAATTTTTCCTTTCTCTTTGGAGTGTTACAAGCTCTTGGTGCATAAAGAAGATCTGTAAAGTTGCAAAGACTAAAGTCTCAAATCCAAAGAGAAATTCTTTATGAAAGGTAAGAGTCAGCCACGCCTACCTAAAACGGCTCGTTCTAACACGCCCCCACATACCTACATCGCTCTGTGGGAAGATTTGCATAACACCGCCCAAATGTTCACGCAAAGAAAGAAGGCGTAACTTTTATTCTCGCTGTAGTATTGTTGCCGCCGCCATGTCCTGAAGACGCTGTGTGCTTCGTTGTGAAAGCGAAACTACTTTGTTTGGTCTTCCAAAAGAGGACGATATCCGCTTCCTCATGCCTGGAGCTGATCCATGCTGGTCGCTGAGGGAATACAACAGTATGGTGAGGGGCATAACATTTCCGTCTCACGCTTGAGGTATTCGGCCAATCACAACGCACTGGATAGCTGGCCAATCACAGCACACTTCGCTTTTCAGACCGATGAGCTTTGTAAAAATCGACACGTTTCAAAAAGGCGGGGCATAGAGGAGAAACAATAATGTACAGTATGTGGAAAATAATGTGTTTTTTTTACTTTAAACCGCATAAACACATTTCATTACACCAAATACACAAAATAATGTTCTTTTTAGCACCATCATATGACCCCTTTAAAATACTTATGTATGTTCATTCAGATGACTTTTCATTTTGTTCAGTGGAAGAAATATGGGACAACATGAGGGTGAATCAATAATGACATGTTCATTTTGTGGTGAACTGTTCCTTTATTTTTAAAGGGATAGTTCAATGTCATGGTACTCTCGTGAATGGTGGTGGAGACTGACCTGGAAGAGAAGAAATCATTGAATCAAGTCATTATTTTTGTTTTGTTTGCACACAAAAAGTCTTCTTGTAGCTTCATAAAATTACTGTTGAACCACTGATGTCACATGGACTGTTTTAATGATGTTCTTACTACCTTTCTGGGCCTTGAACGTGGTAGTACCCTTGCTGTCTATGCAGGGTCAGAAAGATTTTTATTTCATCAAAAATATCTTAATTTATGTTCCGAAGATGAACGAAGGTCTGACAGGTTTGGAATGACATGAGGTTGAGTAATTAATGAGAGAATTTGCATTTGTGGGTGAACTATCCCTTTAAACAGTGTTGTGGTAACATGTTGTTCAGATACCAGTTTGTTTTGCAGTCAAAACAGCATTTTTACACCTTACGTCTTGTGCCCTAAAAACACAAGTGCACAGCTCTCTCTCTCTCTCTCTCTCTCTCTCGCTCTCTCTCTCTCTCTCTCTCTGTGCTTCTGTCCATGCCCTGTGTCTGTTCCCCACTCCACCAGCTCTCTGTCTTTCACTAAAGTTTGGCTGTCAATCAGATCTACCCTCCGGCTATGTGCACTGATTAAAAACCCCCAGAGATAAGGAGACCTAAATTAGATTTAAATAAGGTCATTGAATATTCATAACAGGAAAACATCTAAAGGTAAATGCTTTTTGATCTCGGCTTACAAATACCACTTTTGTGCATTCCCAGGTCCTTTCACTCGGGCTCCAAGTGTTGCTGTGCCGAGGCGAGCCGGTCCGGCCGCGGCAGCGGTTCAGCGTGCGCTCCTCCGGGGGATGCGGATGAATACTGATGACAGCCTCCATAAAAGAGGCCGGGCATTAATTATGTTTATACTAAAGGGACTCAATAGAAAGGGCACCCACACTAAGCATTCATTAATTAGTACAGCGGGAGAAGTTGACTGGGTGAACAAGATGGAAAAGAAACTGACTCGCACACATACAGAGGACTCCATTAAAGCAGCGAGATACTATTATTGGAGAAGTTTAGAGGGTGAGCGCGAGCGTGAACTCCAGCCGGACCATAAACCATTCTCCAGACAGCTTATTTATGTCGTTTTTCGACAACTTCTGGTTTTACGTCTTTAATGAAAATGCCAGCAGAGTGTGTGGTGTTAGTAGCTAATATCCATGTTTCTAATGATATTGTAGTCATAAACCCAAAGACTAATTAGAGTTATTTATTTGTAATATATGCTCTTGTGTCTCAATGTTTCTAATTAATTTACATTTAATCAATGTATTTCTGTAGGTGAAACTAGGGTCAAGGACTTCAGATCTGTGTTTTGTTGTTCACTTGACTGCAGGAGTGACTCACATACAAATACTAGGTGTGGGTGATATACCGGTAGACACGATTAACTGGAAGAAATTTGTCAACCAGTAGAGATTTTGGACTTTTGTCTCTATCGCGGTTACACGCTCACATGACGCTGCTGTGCTACGTGGTCACGAAAACGTATCGTTTGCATGCGTTTTTAAGCATTGCGGATTAAAAACAAGTGATTTTAATCTGTTAAAATGCAATCAGCAGCAAAAGAGAACTAATTTCTGAGCGCTATCTGAGAGGCACGCACACGTGAGGATGGTGCTCATAGAGCGAGGGAGTTTTTGCCACTTTATAGGCCTTAAACGGTTACACACACACTTGTATGCGCCAAAATGTCCAGCTTTGCAAGTATCCTCATAAACAAAGTAATTTAGGTCTTAAGTGAAAGCAAACAGCTGAGAAAGACAAGAGTATACTGGATATGGGCAGATCTTAAAGTGACAGCAGTCTAATATTCCTGTCAATACTATCTGTCAATTATGTTAATCAAACAACAAAAGACAGAAAATCTCTTACTACTCTTGACTAAATAACTTGTGTAACTTTAATAATAAGAAATAGATATTTAATTTGCACAGTGAAGAACAGAACTTTACACGATTTATGTAGCATTTCTTATTTGTTATACTGTAGTTTTTTGTCCTATCGCTTGTAATTAGTTTCTTATTTAATCACTGACTGTTTACTTGTCTTCAGTAAACTTGAGCTTTTTGTTTGTTTGTTTTTAATTTAGGCTAGTATTGGTTTCTTGTGATATTGACACTGGTGAAAAGATTTATGAAATTTCTATGGTTTCAAACATGTTGATATTGTAACGGGGCTGACAAGACGTGAGACCTGCGGATCCATATGCAAGCTTTTTATTAGGAGAAGACAGAGACGTGGTCATAAAACAGGCATGGGTCAGATAATGGCAGACAGGTATATGGCGGGCAAGACACAAGAAGACACCTAATGCTAGCGGAGGTGAACGATCGGCAAACAGAGTCAAAGGGGAGAGACTAGAGGGATAAGTCCAGGTACAATGCAAGGTCCAGGCAGGGGCAAACAGAATCAAAAATAGGGCAAGAAGAGAGGAGGAATCCGAGAGACACAGGCGAAGATCAAGGAACGAGAACACAGACAAAGCAAGACTAAGGTGAGGATAAGATAAACTAAACGGGCTCTGTAATGTCGTTATCGCTAGGGGAGTGATAATCGCTAAACAATACTCGGCAGTGGAATGGGATCAGAGTGAGAGTTAAATAGAGGATGTGTGAGTGATAACAGCTGTGTGCAATCAGTGCTGTGCAATCAACTGTGTGTGTGTCATCAGTGCAGTGGATGATGGGATATGTATTCTGGGGTGATATGCAACAGTGTGTAGTGCGAGAGTCAGTGAAATGGGAAGGGTGACCTCTGATGGCTAGCAGACGGAAGTTCATGGACCAGATATGTGACAGATATCAGAGCAGACAACCATGGCAGGGCAGAAGACCACCACGGCGGGGTAGAGGACCACCAGAGCCAGTCAGTAGACCACCACGGCGGAGCAGAAGACCACCCCGGCAGAGCAGGCGACCACCACGGCAGAGCTGAAGACCACCAGAGCCAGTCAGTAGACCACCACGGTGGAGCAGAAGACCACCACGGCCAGACAGCAGACCACCACGGCAGAGCAGAGGACCACCACGGCAGAGCAGAAGGAACAGGAAAACCCCCAGGTGAACCACACCGACCAGGAGACCATGGCGGAGACTGTAACAATGAGAGAGCAGAGACAGACAACACAGACAGAACATTGGGGTTGATAGACAAGGCTGAGCGTTCAGAGGCAGCCTCCTTGGCTGGGTCGGGACAGGACAATAGTTCACAAACGACCTCCCGGGCTGAAGCAAAGCAAGCCAAGAATTCACAAACGGCCTCCATAACCGTGACAGGACAGGATGAGGATTCCCCGACAACCTCCATAGCCGTGACAGGACAAACAGGGAGTTTGCAGGCGGCCTTTATAGCCGTGACAGAACGAGCAGGGAGGTCGTAAACGGCCTCTATAGCCGTGACAGGGCAGGACGAGGATCCACAGACGGCCTCCTTGGCTGTGACAGGACAGACAGAGAGTTCACCGACGGCCTCCATAGCCATGACAGGACGGGACGAGAGTTCACAGATGGCCTCCATAGCCGTGACAGGACAGACAAAGAGTTCCCAGACGGCCTCCTTGGCCGGAACAGAACAGGTGGAGAGTCCATAGACGGCCTCCTTGGCCGGAACAGGACAGACAGAGAGTTCATAGGCGGCCTCCTTGGCCGGAACAGGACAGGCAGAGAGTTCATAGACGGCCTCCTTGGCCGGGACAGGACAATCAGAGAGTTCATAGAGGGCCTCCTTGGCTGGAACAGAACAGGCAGAGAGTTCATAGGCGGCCTCCTTGGCCGGAACAGGACAGGCAGAGAACTCATAGGCGGGCTCCCTGGCCCGAAAAGGACAGGTTGAAAGTGCGTTGCTGGACGCCACCACCACGCAAGGAGCTGAAGCGAGCACCGCCGTTTCAGGAGGTTCTGCAGCATGCGCCGCCACCTCTGAAGAGACTGCAGCGGATACCATGGCCTCTGGGAGCACAGCAGCGGACACCGCTACCTCAGGAGGTTCTGCAGTGTAAGCCGCCACCTCCGGAGATGTTGCAGCCGGTGCCGCTGCCTCTAGCTAATCGGCGGTGGTGTACGCGGCTCAGATACACCATAAAGCAACCCCCCCATATGGGAAGTGCTGTAGACAGGGGAATGAGTTCATGAACGGAAGGGTTAGAGTGAGTGGGTTTGGGGATACCAGCTGTGCGTGCAGACACCAGTGGTGCATCCCTCACACTGGATACCAGGCTGGGATACCGAAGGGCTGACCTTGAGAATCTGGGTGTAACAGACAGGACATGACATGATTCTGGATGATCAGCTGTGATGCGACGTGATTCTGGATTATCAGCTGTGATGTGACGTGACTCTGGATGAATAACTGAGGCGTGACGTGACTCTGGACGAACAGCTGATATGTGACGAGGCTCTGGCAGATCAGCTGTGACTTCACTTGACTCATGACGATCAACTGTGACTTGACTTGACTCAGAAAGATCAGCTGTGACCTGACTTGACTCATGATAATGAATTGTAACTTGACTTGACTCGACTCATGACAATCAACTGTGACTTGACTAGACTCGTGACTATCAGCTGTGACTTGACTCATGATAATAAACTGTGACTTGATTTGACTTGTGATGATCAAGTGTGACTAGAGTCGACTCAGGAAGATCTGTTGTGATTAGACTTGACTCATGAAGATCTGTTGTGACTTGACTTGGCTCGTGACGGTCAACTGTGACTTGACTTGCCTCATGAAGATCAGCTGTGGTTCGACTTGGCTTATGACAAAAAACTGTGACTTGACTTGGTTCATGAAGATAAGCTGTGACCTCACTTGACTCAGGATTGACAGCGGTGACATAACGGGGCGCTGTTGTGTCCGCCATCTTGCGATCAGGCTCCACTGTCGCCGCCATTTTGTGAGCGTGCTCCAGTGCGGCTGCCATTACAGGAATGAGTGCGGTGTCGCATTCCTCCACGACACCCACCGTGAACGCTGAATCAACAGTCCACAAAACATGATCCAAAAAACTACTTAGTGACAAACGAGGACCCTCATGAATCACTCTTGATTTTAAAGGCTGGTTAAGGCATTCACAGAAAAAGGCAATTAACATACAGGCCGGTAATTCTGAGCCATTAGCCAAAGCCAAATATTCCTCAATGTAACCCTCCAGCGATCGTGTGCCCTGTTTACGGGCTAACAATATTCTTGCCATATCCATACCTGGCCAATGTCCATCCGAGAAGCTGCTGGATCCTTGTGTGGCCGAGTATTCTGTAATGGGGCTGACAAGACGTGAGACCTGCGGATCCATATGCAAGCTTTTTATTAGGAGAAGACAGAGACGTGGTCATAAAACAGGCATGGGTCAGATAATGGCAGACAGGTATATGGCGGGCAAGACACAAGAAGAAACCTAATGCTAGCGGAGGTGAACGATCGGCAAACAGAGTCAAAGGAGAGGGACTAGAGGGATAAGTCCAGGTACAAGGCAAGGTCCAGGCAGGGGCAAACAGAATCAAAAACAGGGCAAGACGAGAGGAGGAATCCGAGAGACACAGGCGAAGATCAAGGAACGAGAACACAGACAAGGCAAAACTAAGGTGAGGATAAGATAAACTAAACGGGCTCTGTAATGTAGCTATCGCTAGGGAAGTGATAATAGCTAAACAATACTCGGCAGTGGAATGGGATCAGAGTGAGAAGCTGTGTCTCATTTAGAAGGCTGCACCCACCGGAGGTCGTATCCTCTGGAGGTCGCATCCTCTGTAGGATGCATATACGAAGTGTCCTCAACCTAGAATTAAACGAGACAGCCTTCGTAGGACAGGCGGAAAAGGAAACCGGAAGTATCACGTTGCTATGCCAACACATTTAGAGCATCGTTGCACTCACACTACTTAAATGAAAATTATTTCTAAATTTGGAAAGTAATTTGAAAAAAAAAATGCTTTTACTTGTTTTATTGTGTTCAATATTTGAGGAGCTGCAGCGTACCTACAGCAGGCATCTATTAGAGAAAAAAAGGAGGAGGATATTTAAAAGTTTATCCGTTTTTACCGAGGCGATTTAAGGTAAGTTGTAAACACCACATCTGCGCTTGTGTGTACGTTACATCTGCCAGCGCCGGCATTTTTCAAATTAACAACGGTTGTTCACGGCGACGCAAAGAATTGTGGGTTATCTGTAGCAGCGAAGGATACACCTCATGCATCCTCCGAATTCCTGTGAAAGAAGGTCGCATTCGAAGGTCGCATTCGGAGTGTTCTACTTGCTTTTCTGAAATGAGACAGCCTCGATGACGTATGCAGCCTTCGATTGCGACCTCCGGAGGACGCAGCCTTCTAAATGAGACACAGCTACAGTTAAATAAAGGATGTGTGAGTGATAACAGCTGTGTGCAATCAGTGCTGTGCAATCAACTGTGTGTGTGTCATCAGTGCAGTGGATGATGGGATATGTATTCCGGGGTGATATGCAACAGTGTGTAGTGCGAGAGTCAATGAAATGGGAAGGGTGACCTCTGATGGCTAGCAGACGGAAGTTCATGGACCAGATATGTGACAGATATCATAAAGACCTTATTTAAAGCAAAAATAATTATAGTGTGCTATAATGTTACTGTGAAATAAAATTACTCATTTTGTGATATAAGATTTTGTTCATACCCTAACAAATACCCTACATCTACAAAATATTTCTGTTGAAAATCTGAAGTACTCCTCCAATGGACACTATTTCTATTATTTAGAAATATATTCTAACATAGACATTTCTTACTGTTGCATCAAATGTAGCTTGTAATGGCAAAGATGTAGAATTACATTGGATGTCAAAATAGACAGGTAAAAAAAAAAAGTTACAGTCACTTTGTAGGGTCAGTAACGTAGTCTTTAAACGCATGCCGCTCTGGCACAAACAACAGCACCATTTCAGTGGTAAAGCAAGTTTCGCGCTTACTTTCCTCACTCACAGAAGTCATTTAAACAGACAGAGCAGCTATTGCCATGGCACTGAGAGAGAAACATCATATCACACTAAATAGCAATACAATGGACATACAATTTGTCTTATGGGTGCCAACCACTAAGCCCAAATATTAAATTGTATTCTGGATATGAGACAAAAAAAAGCAACTGTGACTGCCCAAATCTATAAGTGACTTCTTAAAAAAACAAGACAAAACTTGCTTATAATAAATGGATCACAGGTTACACAAAAATATTAATCAGATTAACTGTTTTCAACACTGATAATAAGAATAAATGTTCTCGAGCATCAAATCAGCACATTAGAATGATTTATAAAGTATCATGTGACACTGAAGACTGGAGTAATGATGCTGAAAATTCAGCTTTACCATCATAGGAATAAATTACATTTTGAAATTGAAATTTGGGAAGACAGTTATTTTAAACTGTAATAATATTTCACAATATTACTGTTTTTAATCTGTTTTATTTTCGAAATGCAGTCTTGGTGAGCATTAGATAGAGGCTTCTTTCAAAAATATAAAAATAAAAAATGTCCATGTCCATTGAAAAAATTAAAAATAAATAAATAAAAATCTTGATGACCTCAAACTTTTGAACATTTGATGAAGAACTTCTCAACAGTTCATCGAGTACTCTACTCTATGAACTGTCGAGAAGTTCTTCATCAAATCCAGTATATACTCTGACAGTATGTGATTCTGAGACACAGTTAAAGTATCTGGGACAACTGAAATAGTTACATGGTTATAGTCAGAATGGAACACTATTTTTAACAGTAAGCTTAACAGATTAAGCATTGTTACATATATATATATATATTGAAACAGAGGTACGCTACATTACTCTCACGTGATTGCATAATGTTGCATATTTATTGTGCATTTTGTAATCTAATATTGCATAAAATGGTCTTGACTTTTGGCAGGGCATGCAAATACTAAATGAATAAAGAACTGCTAAAAATCTTAGTTTATATTACTTCCAATTCACAGGAACTGGACGTTCAAATTGAGTGCATTGCATTGTGGGATACAGTGTGCTTCATTTTAATGTTAAAATATTACATCTAAAATATAGCTTAAGAATAAAGAACATAATTTGGCACAATGTAGGCTGATCTCCCCTCCTCCCGCATGTTTAAAGCGAGTGTGTGCTGTGTGTGAAGAGAGAGGACTGGTGTAGTTTGTGCCTGAGGCTGTGCTGTGACAGTCAGCCCAGAACGTTTGGCGAAAAGTCTCAACCAGACATCAGGAAACCAAAATGTCATTCACTGATGGGGCCAGTGGGAATCTCCGTAATAATACTGCATCGTTAAATGAAGATTTGACCCTTGACACTGCTCTCATAGTGTCATACTCACACAGAGGAGAAGTTTTCTGTTTCAGCATCGTTTTAAATATTTCTGATATATGTAATTGCCATTGATATAACGGACTCTCAGGTTCTGTAAGTAAAAAATTAACATCTAAAGATAATTAATTCAGTCAAAATGATTTGGTTTTGGCATTGTGGTCACTAAAACTGCCACCATATTTTCTCCTTTTTTATGTTCAATCCCTCTTTCTTTTTCTCTCTCACTCTTTCTCTTGCACCAGATGATGGTCATTCTGTTGCCAGGCAATCTGGTCTGTCAGATTCACACTTGCTTTTACCCCCAGATTTCTCTTTCTTTACTCGCTCTTTCTCCAACTCTCTCTCTCTCTCTCTCTCTCTTTTATTTCTTAAGTCAGGACCGTAATCTCTCATATATCGTTGAGAAATACAAACACCTTTCAGTTGTGTTATCTATATTGTTGTATATATTATTTGTGTGTGTGTTTCAGGTTTCGCCTTCATATCAAATGTATTATGAAATCAGAAACCTACATTTTAAGAATCAGAAAATGGTTAAGAGAAAACAGCTTAATATACACACTAAATAATGTCTTAATTAAAATCTTAACATGCAAGGTTAGTTTGAGGATTAGTTTTAGGTGTAGAGGATAGAAAATATACTCTTCATCTCCTCATCATGAAAAAAAAAAACAATAGAAACCAAGATATATGGTTTGTGTATAAACACATATGCGTGTTTCTATTTATTTGTGATGCACCTGAAGGAATGAATGAACTGAGTGAGGGTCATTGGGACCGTCCAGGGTCATAGCCTGGCCTGCAGCGTGCAGCAAGGGCCGTAGGTAGTGTGCATGTATATAATCGTACAGTAATCATACAAATATGTACATTTGTGTATGCATATAGACTCACATGAGCATACGCTAATGCGGGTATGTCAGTTGAAGTTTTATGAAAATAAAAACACAGGAAGGGAGACAATTTTGTGTGTTTGTGCGCAGACGAGTGCATGGAGGCAGGTGGTGGTCTGGAGGGCTGGAGCAGCGGTGTGTGTGTGTGTTCATGCATATATATGTGTGTGTGTATGTTTATCTTTTCAGTCCTCGGGCCCTGTTCAGAGATGTGAGGTGTCATGCTAGCTGGGCTCCTGCAGTCTGAGAGGCAGCTGTGAAGGAGACAGGTACGTCTGCCACACACACATACACACACACACACACACACACACACACACACACCGGGGATGTTTCTTGCTTACCTTCCGTCTCACATGTTCAAAGAGCCAGAGGTGAATTTTTCCTACATTTCTTAGGAAAAGTGTAGAGAAGTGGTAGATAGATAAGGTGTCTATATACTGTATACTTAAATACAATGACCTGAACACACCTCTTCCATGATGAGTACGTTTTTATTTTTTAGATTGCAATTAATGTTGATATATTTTTGGGCCATAAAGTAAAAAATGTCAGGGTGATACAACTGTCATATTATAATGACAGAAAAAGATTGACATTTCTAACAAATAATATAGAACTGAAATTCTAAATAGTAAATTCTAAATATGTAATATTATAAATATATATTTTAATTAAAATACTTTATACTACTTCAATGCATATTGCATGTGGTGCAACTGAATTGAACTGAGTTGAATCAACATTGACCTGACTTGAGCTGACAATATTTCCTCCTGTAGAGCTGCTTAGCTGAAATGAACTCAATTCATAATAATTGTTTATCTTTCCAACATTGACACAGTTATTAAACTGTTATTAAACATTGAAATTGTGCAATAATGGGAATATGATCGTCTGTATATGATGATACTGTTTTACAGATGAACTTGAATTAGTTTCACAATTGATGCATTTCACAACATTAACAGTGTTATTTTCCTGTTTATTAATGTGAAGCTGCTTTGAAACATGTTGTATAACTTTTTGTACAGGTTGAAAAAACATAAAACAGGAATTTATATCATAAAGAGGACTCCTGGAAACCCTCACAACAATTTGTCCATTTTATGGCACGGCAAATTAGTTTGGGTTGTAAAATGTAATGTGGTGCATCGCCATAAACTCTTTGTGAAAGTTATGAATTAATAATTCATCTTATTTGTAAAAAAAAATTAAAAATAAGACATTTTGGTCACACTTTATTTCAAGGTCCAGTTCTCACTATTAACTAACAATTATTATTAACTATGACTTTTGCCTCAATAAACTCCTAATTTGCTGCTTATTAATAGACAGTAAGGAAGATGTTAAGTTTAGGTATTGGGTAGGATTAAAGATGTACAGTGGGTACGGAAAGTATTCAGACCCCCTTAAATTTTTCACTCTTTGTTATTTTGCAGCCATTTGCTAAAATCATTTAAGTTAATTTTTTTTCCTCATTAATGTACACACAGCACCCCATATTGACAGAAAAACACAGAATTGTTGACATTTTTGCAGATTTATTAAAAAAGAAAAACTAAAATATCACATGGTCCTAAGTATTCAGACCCTTTGCTGTGACACTCATATATTTAACTCAGGTGCTGTCCATTTCTTCTGATCATCCTTGAGATGGTTCTACACCTTCATTTGAGTCCAGCTGTGTTTGATTATACTGATTGGACTTGATTAGGAAAGCCACACACCTTTCTATATAAGACCTTACAGCTCACAGTGCATGTCAGAGCAAATGAGAATCATGAGGTCAAAGGAACTGCCTGAAGAGCTCAGAGACAGAATTGTGGCAAGGCACAGATCTGGCCAAGGTTACAAAAAAAATTTCTGCTGCACTTAAGGTTCCCAAGAGCACAGTGGCCTCCATTCCTTAAATGGAAGACGTTTGGGATGACCAGAACCTTTCCTAGAGCTGGCTGTCCGGCCAAACTGAGCTATCGGGGGGGAAGAGCCTTGGTGAGAGAGGTAAAGAAGAACCCAAAGATCACTGTGGCTGAGCTCCTGAGATGCAGTCGGGAGATGGGAGAAAGTTTTAGAAAGTCAACCATCACTGCAGCCCTCCACCAGTCGGGGCTTTATGGCAGAGTGGCCCGACGGAAGCCTCTCCTCAGTGCAAGACACATGAAAGCCCGCATGGAGTTGTGAGATGGTGAGAAATAAGATTCTCTGGTATGATGAGATCCAGATAGAACTTTTTGGCCTTAATTCTAAGTGGTATGTGTGGAGAAAACCAGGCACTGCTCATCACCTGTCCCAACAGTGAAGCATGGTGGTGGCAGCATCATGCTGTGGGGGTGTTTTTCAGCTGCAGGGACAGGACGACTGGTTGCAATCGAGGGAAAGATGAATGCGGCCAAGTACAGGGATATCCTGGACGAAAACTTTCTCCAGAGTGCTCAGGACCTCAGACTGGGCTGAAGGTTTACCTTCCAACAAGACAATGACCTTAAGCACACAGCTAAAATAATGAAGGAGTGGCTTCACAACAACTCTGTGACTGTTCTTGAATGGCCCAGCCAGAGCCCTGACTTAAACCCAATTGAGCATCTCTGGAGAGACCTAAAAATGGCTGTCCACCAACGTTTACCATCCAACCTGACAGAACTGGAGAGGATCTGCAAGGAGGAATGGCAGAGGATCCCCAAATCCAGGTGTGAAAAACTTTCCCAAAAAGACTCATGGCTGTATTAGATCAAAAGGGTGCTTCTACTAAATACTGAGCAAAGGGTCTGAATAATTAGGACCATGTGATATTTCAGTTTTTCTTTTTTAATAAATCTGCAAAAATGTCAACAATTCTGTGTTTTTCTGTCAATATGGGGTGCTGTGTGTACATTAATGAGGAAAAAAAAATAACAAATGATTTTAGCAAATGGCTGCAATATAACAAAGAGTGAAAAATTTAAGGGGGTTCTTTCCGTACCCACTGTATATCTTTATCCTGTTTTATGTCACTGGGCTGGATATTAGTAGACTCAATTGAATACGCGCATATCCAGTTAGACAAAGCATCTATCAAACACACCCTTTTTCCTCTCAGACATCAGTCAGTTCCAGTTAACTGGCCGGTTTATCAGTTCATCAGTTAGCGGGTGTTGTAACATGGAAATGTGACGTTTTCACGCACCATCGGTTCAATGTTTTAATTGTGCCAGTAATTGAATAAGGAGTGTCCGTGCGGATGCCTGCGTGATGGTGCGCTCACTTGGCGCCTGGATGCCAGGTATCTCCAGGTGTCTGGCTGCTCCCTGCTTCATTTGTCACATCAGAGAGCAATCAGTCAAACGCGACAGCCCCCAGCATCACTCATTGCCTTTGAAAACGCGAAAGAAAGTGGCAGGGAAAGAAGAAGCGGAAGAGAAAGCGAGAAACGGAAAACAGAGAGAGAGTGCCTCAGCAACATGTTGGCCTCCCAGGCAAACGTAAGCCTCCCGGGCCCGAATCTCCACCGAGGCGGCAGAGTGAAGTAAGAGGGTTAGAGAGCTTTTATTCAGAAGCTCCAATACAATCCCACACAGTCCTTTACTCATCTCTCCGAGTCTTTCCATATCCCAAACCCATCTCCAAATGTTTCAGGCCAGCCAGATCCTCTCTCCCACACTCGCTCGCCTGTCTTGCTCTCCCTCTGGTTTCGTGGTGGGGCCAGATGTCCAGGTTGACACAGCGCTTACGGCGTTTGACTTGATAAAAAACCGGGCTGGCTGTGGGTAAAGGGGGATTAAAACAGGGCCTGAGGCGCTGGTGTTAGATTGAAAACATCCTGGGCTGCTTTGTATGGAGATTTGCATACATCCAACCCGTGCGGGGCCTGTCCATCTGCTAGAGTGCATTGTCCCCACACAACAAAGTGTGTTTAAATATTTCACATCTCCATTTACCACGAGGGAGAGAGCGGGTGAGGGTGAGAGGCACAAAGAGATGGAGGGGGAACGAAGAAGAAAGAGAGAATGATTTGGCATGTCTTTGAATTTGAACAGATCCCAAATGTGCTCCCATCACTGAGTAAACAGCTCTGGCCAGGTTTTGGCAGAGCGTGGGCCATTCAAATATCTCATTTTGAACTCCGCTGTGAAACCAGGTGAGAGCAAAGCTGGAAACAGGTAGCAGTAAAAAAAGAGTCCTTCATAAAAAATGCTTGAAAACAAACCTGATTGGGGAGCGACAGCAAACTTAATTGAACCCCTTGTGCCTAAACTCATGATTTTGGTTAATCACATCACATTTATGTCTATAATACGTTCAAAAACAACAAATGGTGATCAAAACACTGCACAATAATTAAATTAAGACATAAAATAAAGAGATTTAAAGGGACAGATCACTCAAAAAATAAATTTATACATTCTCAATTCCCCACTATAAATTTCTTTCTATCATATAACACAAAAATATACTTTTAAGAACTTAACGCTAGATAGACTAAGGAGAAAGGATATTCTTAAATTGAAATTTAAAAACATCTACGTTGGGAGAAGCTCTAAAGTGGACAAACTATTCCAAAGCCATGTGGCCACAAATGAGAACGATTTTTGAAAATTACCTTTCATGCAGTGTGTAACACAGCTCTAAGTGAATGAAAACATCCTGCAAAGTTTTAAATCTGAAAGTGCACCGTGTATAAAGTTATTGACTCTCAAAAGAAAGAGTCGACTCTGAATCATTGAAACGAGTCGTTTTTCAAACGAATCCCAAGCCGTTTCATGTTGACGTTAGCATATTGCCCGCCCACTTGTTGGTCTTTTCGTGTCGGTCTGAATGAAAATGCTAATTAATTTTTTTCCACGCGCGGTAAAAAAAAAAAAAATAGTGGTTTCCCCAGTAATGCTGTACACAAAGCAGCACTGCGCTCACAAACGCTGCTTTATCAGGCATTACATGCATGATGAAATGAAAGTGAGACCAATTGGACCAATCACCGCAGATTAGCGTCACGCAAAGGAGGGGTTTGGAAAAATGAATCGTTGAGCGAATCGTTTGGGAGTCCTTGAGCAAGTAAGGTAAAAATAAATGCATAGAATAAGACAATGAAAGTGTTTTTTGACCTTGCATGCATGTCAACCTGTTGTTGGGTACTCCCAAAACCAAAATATGAACCTTTCATAACCCATAATAGGGGCACTTTAATGGGACGTGGGAACAGACAGATATTTGGGTCCTACTTTCTTACGAATGAAGCTTCCAAAAGTGGGGTTTCACAACAATGCCAAAGAAGAGGCATTTTTGGTTCCCCAAAGAATCTTTCAGTAAGCAGTTCTTAAAAAGAACCATGTTTTTTCTTAGCGTGAAGAACATTTAAAAAATATGAATATAAAGAACTCTTTGTGCAGTAGAAAGGTTCCATGTACAGTGGGTACGGAAAGTATTCAGACCCCCTTAAATTTTTCACTCTTTGTTATATTGCAGCCATTTGCTAAAATCATTTAAGTAAATTTTTTTTCCTCATTAATGTACACACAGCACCCCATGTTGACAGAAAAACACAGAATTGTTGACATTTTTGCAGATTTATTAAAAAAGAAAAACTGAAATATCACATGGTCCTAAGTATTCAGACCCTTTGCTGTGACACTCATATATTTAACTCAGGTGCTGTCCATTGCTTCTGATCATCCTTGAGATGGTTCTACACCTTCATTTGAGTCCAGCTGTGTTTGATTATACTGATTGAACTTGATTAGGAAAGCCACACACCTGTCTATATAAGACCTTACAGCACACAGTGCATGTCAGAGCAAATGAGAATCATAAGGAACGGTTCTTCATGGAACCATCAATACCAATAAAGAACCTTTATTTTTAAGAGGAGTCTGATACTAAGACACAAGTTCACAAATGTAATATGAATTTAAGCCATGGAGACTCTTAATATGGCCTTACAATCAATATTAATAAGACCAATTAAAACAATTAATATGGCCTTCAACTGAATCCTTAACGGGACAAATCTCTCTTCCTGCCTGGTTACGCAACAGCAACCAGAACCTGAGGACCTCATTACGTGTTAGCACCTCATAAAGTGTTTGATGCTAATAGCATGTATATAGATGTTCCAGAAGTGGACATTTAAAATGGCCCAAACACGTTAGTCATAAGGAAATAAATAACTCAACTGCAGGCTGCTGACATTTCTGGGTTTTGTGATTCATTCTCGCAGCTCTACTGACACTTATTTCCTTTCCTCATTTCCTTATATCTGGATTTTTAAAAGTCTGCTTTAAAATATAATTTATTTACCAATGCATACATTTAACCACTTTCCCATAAAGAAATAATTTATATATTTATATAATATATTATACACACACACACACACACACACACACAAAGCTTAAATATATAGAAACATTAAAGACATGCACAAAATAAATGGAATCACTGGCTTCACTGAAATTATAATTTTATTAAGTCATCCTTGTGCTTCAGCCCTCTTTGTAATATTAAGTCCATAACTCTGACTACATGTGACATTTAAAGGCGCTATAAAGTTAGATAATTATGGCAATATATCTGTAATAATCTGCAATCTGAGAGCTGGAAAGTGTGTGTGTGAGAAAGAGAGAGCGAGAGTGAGAACGGGGGACATGTAAACATTCAAAAAGTGCGGTTTGAAAAAACCTGCATGCATGCATTTAATCCATCTATGTCTAAGATAACAGACAATGACAGTGTACCAACAGTATGTACAGAATGGTAGTACCGCATTGCTCCTCTAAACTATACAACCACACTTAATTTATTCTACACTCTTAAAAATAAAGGTGCTTCACGATGCCATAGAAGAACCTTTTTTGTCTAAATGGTTCCATAAAGAACCTTTAACATCTGAATAACCTTTCTGTTTCACAAAAGATTATAAAAAGTTAAGAAAGAGATGGTTCTTTAAAGAACCTTTGACTGAATGGTTCTTTGTGGAACCAAAAATGGTTCTTTTATGGCATCGCTGTGAAGAACCTTTTAAGCACCTTTATTTTTAAGAGTGTATCTCTCTCTAGACATTTACAATTTCTGAAGCAAATGTAAATGTTTGACTATGCAAAACTCACTACCATGATGCTAGAATGTTGTGGGTGGTTGCCAGGGTGTTGCTATATTGCTATGGTGTTTTAAGTGTTTTTAGTACAGTGTGCAAGGTGTTTGCTTACTAGCCCAAGTCTAAAGAGATTCCTCAATATATGTGATCTTTTCAATGTATGACTAGAACATGCTGTCACATGTTTCATATTCCATCATCATATACATATACAGACAGTATAGTGATGCTTGCCTTGAGAAAAAAAAAATCCCAAACATTTCTGAAGATGATATTACGAACATCTTGCATGTTTTGCGGCACTTTCAAAGTGAAGTGTCCAGTAAATGCCTCTAAAAGCACTTTCAGTTTTATCTAAAACAGATGAACTTAAACCTGCAATGTTTTATTACACTGATTGTTGTACATATTGCAGCAGTTTGGAAGTGAAACACAGCATTTGCAGAAGCAACCATGCCAATTTAGCTTGCTTCTTCAAGTCTTTGAGCTCTTTTATTGTGACTTGTGTTTCACGGGACTCAGGGACCAGGTGAGCTAACGAGCAAGTTTACCATATCAGAAAAGCCATACATGTGAAGCTGATTATTTAATGCAAACATTAAAATGTATTAGTTCACAAATCATCCACTATGGTAAAAGTGTTTTGAGGTTATGATATAGTATTATGCAAGGAACTGTGTAAAAAATAAGTCTTTATTTATCATTAATCCACCCCTGTAATTATAATTTGCGTGAAAAGGAATAGAAGTTGGTGTTTTACTGCAAACTGCAGTGAATAATATGCATTGGTCATTTTGGAGCTTTCCAATATTTTGGATAAAATATAGTTTAAAATGAAAAATATACACAAAAAGTGATATTTTGAAAAAAAAAAAAAATATATATATATATATATATATATCAATGTTTTTCTGTCCATAGAAATGAGCATGGCCCAGTGTTGTTTGAAACCCATTGACTTTCACTGTATAGACAACAGTTCTTTAAAATGTCTTCACCTAAGAAAGAAACTCATGCAGGTTCAGAACAATGTAACAGTGAGTCAAGTTTAATTTTTAGGTGAACTATCCCTCTAAGTTTTAAATAACAGGCTGCAGTAGTGGATCAGGGAGAAGGCAGTTAAGGTAAAAGTCAACGGCGAACAAGTGGGCCGAGCCACCTGGCAGCACATCCACGCCGATCTCACACCTCTAACACCACCATGCCAAACACACACACGCATCAGAGATGGACGTGAGGGAAGTGTGGACTGAACGGGGGAGGATTTTGGAACACGGTGCCTGGTCAAGCTGTCTTCTCACTCACATGTCCAAGAACACTGTAAAATACATCCACAGACATTTAATCAAAAATAAAACGAGATGCCCAGGCCTGCGATTAGGTGTACATCCTGTCGACCCCAACGACACACAACACAACAGTTTAATAAATGAATATCGGTGCAGGACGGGAGAACAGCTGTATCGCTGTCACTACGGGATTTGGATCATTAATGAAATTTGTGCCAGAAAATCAGTAGACAGATTCTGTTTTAGCCACACAACGGAGACACAGCATATCCTCTGTTAATCTGGATTAACTGCAACAATGAACCATTATTTAAAAGCCATTACACCCCTCTCTCCTGAGAGAGAGAGCAAAAGGTATGCGGCTCGTACTTGAGTACAAGGCAACATAATCAGACTAATGGTTCGCATTAGTTATGTGCCAAACGCTTGGCTTTTTACTTTAGATCCTACTAAATAAATACGGCGCACAGATCACAGTAATTAAACCAATCCCTTTAAATCACTGCAGATTCTCTTCTAGGCGTCAGCCTCGGTGGTAAACGTCGCTTAACAAATTAAGTCATTTGGGATAGTGGGCAGACTCACCGTGTGGGTGAAAAGTGCTCGTAATTTCCTTGGGACAAGGATGCCTCTTGAAAGTTTTCTGACCCTGACCCGCAGGAATCAATGGGTTATGCATGAACACAAATAGATACAGTATTGTGCAGGAGCAAACGCACACAAAAACACGGAGCAAGCAGACCACTGCGGCGCTGTCAGCAGGAGGCCGGAGCTGATGGACATTCTGGTTACGCAACTCAGCAGATCACAGCCATTAGAGACAGGTGGCCTACCACGCTGTATGTAGGTGTGTGTGTGTGTGTGTGTGTGTGTGTGTGAGAGAGAGAGAGAGGGTGGGGGGTGATAGAGACATGGATGGATGGATAGATGCAGTACATTGTGATCATATGAATATCTATTACAACCTAAAGGCCCTGATATACTGACAACAAAGTTTTTGTTCTTTGATTGGGGTAAAAAGAAGTTTGAAATACTTTTGCAGTAGTTTATTGTTAGTGAGCATCCAGATGCTGTCTGCACTGCTGGGAGCGGTGTTCAGATGAATATATGAATATGTGCCGTGCACTTTCCTCTCAATAAAAAAACAGCAAAAACGAAAACAGCAGTTAAGAAAGCATCTTATAACAGCGATGTGGAACCAGGTAACAATTTACGTTATAAAAAGGTTGTGGGAACATTGTTTTGAAAGGTTTCTATAACAAATGTCCAGTTTTCTTGTCATGATTATGACGTTATTTAAAGGTTACAAAAACGTTTCCTACGAGGTTTTATTAACTTTATTTTTACCCAAAATATAATGTTATTTAAATGTTTATTTTTAATATTCTCAGAACGATAGAATGTCTAGTTTTCTTGTTATGATTATAACGTTATTGAAAGGTTACAAAAGCATTTCTTACAATATTTAGCTAACTTTATTTTTACCCAAAATATAGCGCTATTTGAATGTTTATTTTTTTATATTAAAAATATTAAAATGTCTAGTTTTCTTGTCGTGATTATAATGTTATTTAAAGGTTACAAAACCACAAAAAACATAATAAGGATGTCTCGAGAATGTTGTTCTAAAAACTTTTTTTTTCTCTATGTTATGGCAACATATACTAAATATTAATAAAGATAAAAGAACATTCCATAAACATTACTTTAAGGAAGGCTTTGTCCTAACATTTAAATAACTAAAACATTTTAGTGAAATTTGTGAGAGTGTTTCTGTGTTTTCTGTGCACTCCAGGCAAGTCATGTCTGGTCACATTTATTTATATAGCACTTTATAAAATAGACTTCTTCAAAGCAAGTAGCTTTACAGTGTTAAACATATTAAACAGTGTTAGTGTCACTTTCAATTCTATTTTTCTGGAAAGTTTCGAACTCCCAAAACAAACTCTAAACAAACTTCATTTTGTCCTGATTTTGTCAGAAATGTCATCACACAAGTTTGTTTTTTCGATTTTGCTTAAAGCATATTGGGCCTTAACATTTTAAAACATATTGTGGCTGTCACATATCTTTTTTTTCCACTCAAAGGTCACAAGTAACATCTAGATCACAGATAAATCTGGAGGAAATTAATTTAAAAAATAGCAAACAAACAGATTTGATATTGTCAGACTCTGTTTCGTGTTTTGTATATGTCTACCCTTGCTATGTGTGTTTTCCTTGTTCCCTGGAAGTTCATTCAAATCTATATGTTTGAATTCCACTTCTTGTCTCCTCGCTCCTTTGTCTCTGTGCTCCTCACAGTAGCGAAACGTGACAGAATTCCGGACCTAAACAGAAAGTACCGTAGTAACCCCCCACAATCATGGAAATCGCTGTTCGTTTCTCCGCCTTAGGCCGCAGAGATCTCCCCTTCCTCGAGTACGCCTGGGAATTTTGCGGGCTCGCCGCAGCGACGGCATTGGATTTCTGTTCTGTCTCTGTTCTGGCTCGGGGCCAACTACCATCGCCCCATGGAACTCCCAGACACCAAGGGACTATGCTGGAAGGAAGGGATCTACCGGTGTCTGGGGAGTGTCCGGGCCCGAGCCAGAACCAGCCTGCCGTCAAGCCCGACGGCCACGGCTCTCTCCAGCCCGCCGGCCGCTCCAAAGTGAATTTTGCAGGCCGCCGCTTGCTCAAACCCACCGGAATCTCTTACTCAAGCCCACTGACCACGCCTTTCACCCCAAACCTAAAGGGCAATCTAAGGAGGAGAAGGCGGTCGGCTCCAGCCCCAGAGATCGCTCCAGTGCCAGCTCCTCGAAAGCACCTTGCTGTGCCTGCTCCTCCAGAGCACCCTCCAGTGCCAGCTTCTCGTAAGCGCTTCCCAGTCCCTGAATCCAGCCCAGAGTGGGCTCCTGTTCCCGAGTTTAGCCCAGTGAGGGCTCCTGTCCCCGAGTTTTGCCCAATGAGGGCTCCAGTTCCCATGTCGAGCCCAAGGAGGGCTCCAGTCCCCAAGTCAAGCCCAGGGAGGGCCACTGTTCCCGAGTTAGGTCTACGGAGGGCCTCTAAAGACGATATTCTCCCAAATAATTTTTTTGGGGTGGGTAGAATGGGTCCGTCCGTAGTGGCCAGGCCGAGTGGCGAGGCCAAGGCAACGGAGGCCGTCCAGCCATGGCGTCTTGAGTTCCCAGCTGTAGTGGCCAGGCTGAGTGGTGAGGCCAAGGCCACAGAGGCCGTCCAGCCATGGCCTTCTGAGTTCCCTGCTCCGCTGTGGCCTCCTGAACTGTCTGATCCGCCATGGCTTTCTGAGCTCCCTGCTCCGCCATGGGTCCCCCGAGCTCCCTGTTCCGCCATGACCTCCTGAACTGCCTACCCCGCTATGGCTTCCTAATCTGCCTGCTCCGCCCTGGTGCCCCGAGCTCCCTGCTCCGCCATGGCCCCTGACCTCCCTGTGCCACCATGGCACCCTGGACTGCGCCCACCCCCCCTCCCTGGTGGAATTGTTATGGCGCAGGACGCGCCTTCCGGGAGTGGGTAGTAATGTCAGACTCTGCTCCGTGTTTTGTATATGTCTACCCTTGCTATGTGTGTTTCCTTGTTCCCTGGAAGTTCGTCTCCGTGCTCCTCACAGTAGCGAAACGTGACAGATATGTTATTTTGAGTGAATTTTTTCTGTGTGAGCATTGATCTGCCAATAGCCAAGTCTGATCTGTTGAATGCGCCTTGTGTGAAGCATGTGCCACAAGCTCAAATAAGGTCTCTATAATAACTCAGGTGTTTCAGCAAAAGTCTCCTGATTTCTGTAGTGAAATTTCAACAGGGTTTTTTCAAGTGGTCAATCAATTATTATTGGATCATAAAATGATTGTTGTGGAAAAAAATTAGAATAAAATTATGTTCCAAATTCAGTCAAAGTTAAAGTTAAATGTTCCTCCCATATTAAAATTAAGTAAAATTAAATAACCTGCAAATGATTAAAATAACAAATAAAATAAATGTTTAATGTAGTGTAAATTACTTGCTACATCAATGATTATTTTAATAGCTGTAAATACATTAATATTGTAGTGTATACATGATTTTATAGGTCAGGTTTAAAATGCAAAACCTAGTTTTACACAATATGTATAGGGAGTTTCTACTTCACCTCTCTATTATCTCTATAATAGTTAAAACCCCTTGATTTAGAGATCTCAACTGTCACAATCTGTGCTAAAATGAAACATCAAAGATTTTAACATGATTTTAACATTTCTCATCAAATTCTTCCAAGACTAAATTTTCTAGCCTTATCAATATTCATTTTACAGCTCTATGTCAACAATTGTCTTATTTATTTCTCCTAAGGAATTTTACATTAAGTGTCTCAAACAATGAAAGCGGATGCTCTGAGGAATAAACTGTTACATATTTAAACAAATTTATATTTTAAAAAATATATATTTTTAATACTCATTTAATATGCATTTTAAAGGTGATATTGGCCTCAATACACCCTGCTTAATGCATGAGCAAAAGCATGGTCAGCCAACACACACTCAGTATTCTTAATCGGGCTTTTGCCAGATGGTGTCCTATTGCACAGATGATTCATACAAAAATCAGACCCAGCTCTGATCTGGTCTAGCGCCTTGGAGACCTAGATGTGAAATAAAGAGCATTTAATGCCTATATGCACCATGTACAGTCAGTATCTAAATAGACACTGTATAAATAGACAATTTCTGTTACAACTAACTGAATCACAGTGTAAATGCAGTTATCCTTGTTATAGAATACCGGTATGTGCATTGCAAGGCTAGCAAAAGTTCTTGCATAAGATTTCTTCCATAAGTGTCTTGCTTTTCCTCTTTCAGCCTTCATTATCAGTGATCATCAACACCTACATGAAGCCATGCCAGTGCCTTTAAGCTTTGACCTTGCTGAGTAATCTTGAGAGAAATGCATGAGCTAAATCATTCATCGTTGCATATTTATGTGTCAGATTGACCATGAGCCTACTCAATTTTTCCAAAAAAGCACTGTGCATTGCAAATACGTTATACAACATGCTCCTCATTACATATATACAGTATATATTTTCTTTCCCACCACTTCTCACATATGTATACATGGCATGTGAAGGACAGTATGAAATATAAGTGGTAAACATTTTGTATGGACAGATGTGGATTAGTGTTCATCTTTGCCTCATGCAGGAGATTAAAGCTTATTCACCGCTAACAGGGTTTATCTTTCTCTGTAATTCTGATTACAGCGAAAGAGGAGAGCGAGAGAGAAAGAGAAAGTGAGAGAGAGGCAACGAGAAGTTATTAAAAGATGTGCACTATATGTAAGATGAGGAAGTTATGCTTAAAAATAAAGGTGCCAATTAAAACTAGCACAAGAACTTTTTCAAGACAGTGGTGATGTTGAGTTGACAAAGTATGGAAGTTTTTAAAAATTTGAAAAAGCCTTTAAGTGTGAAGTTTATATAGATCTATAGAGAGACAGAAGGTCGGTGCCACGTTTGGTAGCTTGAAAGCTCTTTTCAGGAGTAATCTTTAGGATTTTTGGGATCTTTGATCATCCCCTATGAGAAAACTGTAAGTTAGATTGTTTAAAAAATACATAGCACACTAAGACATTAAGACAGAACAGGAGGACTGCAGGACTGTGCCAAGCTTGGTGGATATAGCTTGTAAGCTCTAGGACAAGTTATAGTCAGAAATGTCTCAGGGTTCAGATTTAATTTTAATAATGAATAAATAACTTTTAAATAAATTAATTAATACATTTAAAAAGGTTTTAAAGTTCATAAAAAACTAAAATACCTCTACAGTAATGTCAAACGGATGATCACCAGAGAGTTAAATATCCTATAGAACTATGAAGCTTGTTTTTCTTTTTTTTTTCTTTTTCTTTTAATAAATAATTCACAATAATTATTTAGGTAAATATTTTATTTGATCTGTGCAGTCTACATTTTTGTGTTTTTCCTTTAAGTGGAGTTGGTATTAAAAAGTGCTTTACAAACAGTTGGTGTATATCACAACATCATCTCTTGAAGGATTCAACTTGACCAACAACCCAGAAACCAATGCGCTGATTTAACACAGATGAATGTAAAGCTGTTTGTTGTGGTCTCAGCTGGTTAAGTAAAATCGCATATTTACGCATCATACGCACACACAAACACACACAACTGTTTTAACGTTGATTTATAAATAATAATAAATAAGAAATGTTTCTTGAGCAGCAAATCAGCATATTAGAATGATTTCTGAAGGATCATGTGACACATTTGCATCCAGAAATAAATCACAATTTAAAATATATAAAAATAGAAAAGAGTTATTTTAAATTGTAATAATATTTTACAATATCACGGTTTTTACTATTTTTTTATCAAATAAATGCAGCCTTGCTGTATTATAACGTCTAGCCAAGATTGGCTGTTAACTGAAGAAAGATAGTGTATCTAACTTGTTTTATGACATGACGAAGCGAGATAATGTGTGTGTGTGTGTGTGTGTGTGTGTGTGTGTGTGTGGTGGGGGTAAGTTTATGGTGGTTGAGGGGGGTGCTGGTGGTAGAAGAAGAGCTTGGCTGCATTTGTGGTCGATAACGAACATTTAATGCAAGTCTGGAAAACTGAATACGGTCACCATCTGCTCTATACCCGACTGTGTTCTGAGAACGAATCAACAGCCAAGCACACTTACTGAAGACAGACAGAGATGGAAAGACAGCGAATGTGTGAGGGAAAGAGAAAGAGAACGAGAAAGAGAGCGAGAGAGAGAGCAAGCCAGGAGCACACAGAGTGAGATTTGCTCAGAGGCGAACGATCCATCACGTGTGTTTAGAGAAAGAACAGACACAGATGAAGGTGAGCACAAGTAGGACGGTCAGACACGAGTCTCACACTCAGAGGTGTCACAACAAAACACACACACGCAGACACACACAGCCCTGGGGTAGAAAACACAACACATGTGACTCACAGATGTAAGGTAAGGTAACCACGCATAGATAAAGAAATAAAGTGTGTGAATTCTTGGAAGGAAATCGAGGAAAATATCCTTGATTGGAATTAAAAAACTGGAAATGAAAAAGGAAATGAAACTTTTTTATTTGTAAAAATAGTTTCAAAGTAAATCCCACACCAGTTTTTTTTCAGTATACAATAAAAGCAAATTATGACTGTCATGATTGCTTTGTGTAAGAAACCCATTAAGCCATTATTCACTGAAAACTTCAACTTCAGATCAAATGTCATTTATGTGATTTGAATATGTGAGTATTAATTCATTTATTTATAAAACTAATTTTGCCTTTATTTTTATAGAACAGAAGAGTGCAGTCAGGAAAGTGGGGGTGAGGGAGGGGGAATGAGATTGGGACACCTTTCACTTTCATTATATGGAAAAGAGCAGCATAAACACTGCTAAATAGCTCCTTTTGTGTTCTTCTAAAGAAAGTGAGTCATACGAGATTGGAATGACATGAGCTGTGAAGAAAGACAGAAAACACAGAATGTGATGTAAAACTACATAATACAAAAACCAGTAAAATGATGGCAGCTGTAGTTTCCAGAACTTTACCATAAATACAGCAGCATTTTAAGTTTTACGCATTGAACTTAAATTTACAGTGAAAACATTTATATTTCAGTAACTGATAATGTTAATATACCAGCCTACTGAAGTCCGGAAAGTTCATCACAATTAGTTTTTCCAAGGGCTGTAGTAAATACTAAAGTATAGAAGGTGCATAATGTCATGTACACAAATATAAAACACCATGGTAACAAACATGACACTAAAATAATGCAATAAACATTCATCTAACAACATAAGATGTAACATAAAACACTAATGCAACTATTAGTATTCTAAGTAACTATTAATAGTAAGTAACTATTAGTTATCTAACTAATAAGAAAATAATTTACAAAACATAATTATTTAAATGAAAAACAATTAAATGTGAAGTATCACCTGGAATTCTGGGAATGTTAATTTACGATTTTTCACTGTAAATTATAAGACGACTTGTTGTTTTTCACTAAATTTAACAATATTTTCCTGTAAAATTACATTGGATGTCCCATTACATTTATTACAGTTTTTCAACATACATAGTTAAGGAAACTTACTGTTAAATATTTTTTTAATACCGTTAAAATGAAAGCATTCATCAAAAGTAAATAAACACAGTAATCCTGGTTCTCAATGCTGGTGCATTGCTCAGACACACACACACACACACACACACACACACACACACACACACAAACTTCACCACCAGCAGGTTGTGATTAAATTCACCATTGCTCATGATCCCTGCCTAAATCTTTGCAATTTTCATTTTAGAGAGATTTAATATGGATCATGGTTTGGTTGAGCACATCCCCCCCCCCCCCAACCCCCCGCTACACACCCCCCCC